>NW_027186296.1:36258729-36358283 GCF_028583685.1 Petaurus breviceps papuanus | reverse complement strand
CACACACACACACACACACACACACACACACACACACACACACACACGTCTCTCTATCAAGATTTGGATATGAGCCCTCTGGATTGGTCACTGTATTAATCAGAGTTCATAAGTCTTTTAAAATTGTTCTTTAAAATATTGTTATCATATAAATTGTTCTCCTGATCCTGTTCATTCCACTTTGCATCAGTGCATACAATCTTCCTCGGTCTCTCTGAAATTATTCCCTTCATCATTTCTTAGAGCACAATAGTATTCCATTACATTTATATACCATAACTTGTTCAGCTAGTACCCAACTGATGGGAATCCCCTCAGTTTCCAATTCTTTGCCACCACAAAAAGAACTGATATAAATATTTTTGTACATGTGGGTCCCTATCCTCTTTTCTAAAAAAATCTTTTTTTTGGGTGGGGGGGAGGGAGGTTAAAGACCGAACTGTGGTATTGCTGGGTCAAAGGATATGGACAGTTCAATAGTTTTGGGGGCATAATTCCAAACTTCTTTCCAGAATGGCTGAACTAAACTATACTAATTTCAAAGTATTACATTTCAACTTTTTTGTTGGCCTAGAATATCAAGAATACACACCCATAACATCTTGTAAAATCTTCCACAGTCATATTTTGTCTTTACCTTTACTTGTCCTTATAACTGGAGTTCAACTTCTTCCACAACTGAAAAATCATTCCTTCTCCCTTCCTCTTGCTTCTTTCCCTACCCCACTCCCCAAATTAATTTTTATAATCCATTTTTAAAAATATTTTTCCTGACAGGCCTGGAAGACAATGGGGGTGGTGCAAAAGCCTGACACTGGGGCACACAGAGGCCTGGACAAGGCCCAATAAACATGGTAGCAAGTTGACCCACTAACTGCAAGGGCCAGTGCCAGGCCTATCACTGCAGGGCTGGGACTGGACGGAGCTGGGTAAGAGTCAAATGCAGGGCCCCTGGAAGTGGCAGCAGCTACTCCTGGGACTACCAACCCACAGCCTGGAAATTTAAAAAGCTCCTATCTGGTCTTCCAGGGACCAGGATGGCAGAGTGAACCCTGGCTGCTCCAATTTCCCCCCTCTGATCCTGAAAACATAGTACTTACTGCCCCAAAGCAAAACTTTAACAGTAAAGGCTTGGGAACCCTAGAAGAAGGGCGTGGCTAGGGCCCTGCCTCAAAATGGGTAAAAAGCAGACAGCAAAGACATAGACTTTGGAGTCCTACTATTGTGAGAGGGAGGAACCAAATCCAGAGAAAGACAGGGTTGACTCCACACACACAGCTGAAGCCTCAACAGGGAACTGGTCTCCAGCACAGAAAGCATTCTTAGATGAGCTCAAAAAGAACTTTGAAAACCAAATTAGAGAGATAGAAGATAAAATGAATAATTCTTTTAAAATCAAAATTTCAAAATTAGAAAAACATTATAATGAAGAAAACAGCTCCTTAAAAAGAAAAATGTGTGATATGGAAAAGGAGCTTCAAAAACTAACCGAGGAAAATAATTCACTAAAAACCAGAATCAACCAAATTGAAGCGAGTAACTCTATGAGGAACCAAGAATTAGTCAAACAAAACACCAAGAATGAAAAATTAGAAAAAGAGGAAAAATATCTCAATGGAAAAATAACTGACCTGGAAAACAGATCCAGGAGAGATAATCTGAGAATCATAGGCTTACTAGAAAATCATGATGAAAAAATGAACCTGGACAACATCTTCCAAGAGCTCATGAAGGAAAACTGCCCTGAGATTCTAGAACCAGAGGGTAAAATAGAAATTGAGAGAATTCACCAGACACCTCCTGAGATCCCAAATCGAAAAGTCTGCAATATGTTGTGGCCAAATTCCAGAACTATCAGGTGAAGGATAAAATACTACAAGCAGCGAGAAGGAAACAATTCAAATATCGAGGAACCACAGTGAGGATCGCACCAGGATCTGGCAGCTTCTACACTGAAAGATTGGAGGAACTGGAATATGATTTTTCACAAGGCAAAAGAGCTCGGGTTACAACCAAGGATCACCTATCCAGCAAAACTGAACATATTCTTCCAGGCAAGGAGATGGTCACTCAACGATATAATGGATTTCCAGACCTTCCTGATGAAAAAGCCAGAGGTCCAGAGGTCAATGGAAAATTCAACCTCCAATTACAAGACGCAAGAGAGACATAGAAAGGTAAATAAGGAAAACACACACACACACACACACATACACACACACCCTTGTTATTTAATAAGAGCAAACTGTAGACAAATAGAGGGTATGGGTATAAATTAAACAAAATGACAAAAAAAACCTTATTAAGGGCTGCAAAGGGACTGCAATGGAAGAAGAAAGAATGAAGCAGAGAAGGGTAAATTATGCCACACAAAGAGGCATAAAAACAATATAGTAGAGGGAAAGAAGGGAGGGAGATGAGCATTTCCCTCATTGGTTCTGGTGCAAGGAAGGAATAACACAACTACTTAAGTATAGGACTCTATCCAGAAGAGACAAAACTTATCAAAATACAGGGAAAGGAGCATTGCATGAGATCTGTTCTTGTCAATCTTGGTTCGAGGAAGAAATAATATACCACATTAAATATAAAAATCTATCATATCCTACAGGCAGTAGGAGGGGGGAAGGGCTAAGAAAGAGGCAGGGGTGGTTAGAAGGGAGAGAAGAAGTAAGGGGTAAGGGGAAGAAAAGGGAGGGGGGCTGATAAGAAGGGAATACTAAGGGAGGTGGAGGTCAAAAGGAAAACTCTTAAGGAGGGGAAGGGAGAAAAATAAAAGCATAAACAGGGGAGGGAATAGGATGGAAGGAAAGAGACAGATAGTAATCATAACTGTGAAGATGAGTGGGATGAACTCTCCCATAAAATGGAGGTGGATAGCAGAATGGATCAAAAACCATAACCCCACAATATGCTGTTTACAAGAAACACATCTGAAACAGGGGGATACACACAGGGTAAAGATAAAAGGCTGGAGTAAAATATATCATGCCTCAGCTAAAGTAAAAAAAGCAGGGGTTGCAATTCTTATCTCAGACAAAGCAAAAGCAAAAATAGATCTATTTAAAAGGGATAAAGAAGGAAACTATATCCTGCTAAAAGGCACCATCGAAAATGATGGGTACATGATTTAAGTATAAAGGCTGATACTGTGTTTAAATCTGGGAGAGCAAGGGATAGTTTACCTGTCAGATCTATGGAGAGGGAAAGACTATGATGAAACAAGAGTTAGAGAGCATGATAAAATGCAAAACAGACAATTCTCATTACATTAAATTGAAAAGCTTCTGTACAAATAAACCCAATGTCACCAAGATTAAGAGGGAAGTGGAAAATTTGGAAACAATCTTTACAACCAATGTCTCTGATAAAGGCCTCATTTCTAAAATATACAAAGAATTGAGTCAAATCTATAAGAATACAAGTCACGTCCCAACTGATAAATGGTCAAAGGATATGAACAGGCAGTTCTCAGAAGAAGAAATTAAAAATATCTATAAGCATATGAAAAAATGTTCTAAATCACTAGTGATTACAGAAATGCAAATTAAGACAACTCTGAGGTACCACATCTCAGCGGCCAGATTGGCCAAAGTGACAAAACAGTAAAATGATAAATGCTGGAGAGGATGTGGAAAAATTGGATCACTAATACATTGTTGGTGAGTTGTGAACTGACCCAGCCATTCTGGAGAGCAATCTGGAACTATGCCCAAAGGACTATAAATAAGTGCATACCCTTTGACCCAGCAATACCACTTCTAGGGTTATATCCCAAAGAGATCACAGAAGTGAGAGGAGGACCTGTATGTACAAAAATATTTATAGCGGCTCTTTTTGTGGTGGCAAAGAATTGGAAATCAAGGGGATGCCTGTCAATTGGGGAATGGTTGAACAAGTTGTGGTATATGAATGTAATGGAATACTACTGTGCTATAAGAAATGAGGAGCAGACAGCCTTCACAATAACCTGGAGAGACTTATATAAACTGATGCTGAGCGAGAAGAACAGAACCAGGAGAAATCTCTACACAATCACAGACACAACGTATGTGTGAAGATCAAAATCAATAGACTGGGTCCCTCTCAGCAATGTAAGGTTATAAGACAACTCCAAAAGACTTATGACTGAGATACCCACATCCAGAAAAAGAGATTCAGAGACCGAATGCAGAGTGAAACAAACTACTTGCTCTCTTTTTCTTGTGTTTCCTCTTTCCAACGGATCATTCCGTCAGTTATAATCCTTCTGTACAACCTGACTAATGATTAATGTGAAGATATTTATAGACCCTATATTTGAGTGCATGCCACCATGATGGGGACGGGGGAAGAAAGGGAAGGGGAGGAAAAATGAAACTCAAGGGACTGTGGAACTGAATGTTGTTAAATAAAAGTAAATAAATTTAAAAATATATTTTCCCAGTTACATGTAAAAACAATTTTTATCATTCACTTTTAAAATTGTGAGTTCCAGATTCTTTCCCTCAATCTCTTGTTCTCCCTCTTCATTGAGAAGGCAAGCAATTTGATATAGGCTACACATATGCAGTTATGCAAGACATTTCCATATGAGTCACGTTGTAAAAGAAAACAAAAACCTCAAGAAAAATAAAGTTAAAAAAAGTATTATTCAATCTGCATTCAGAGTCTATCAGTTCTTTCTTTGGAGATGGATAGTATTTTTCATCATAAGTTCTTCAGAATTGTCTTAGATCATCGTATTGCTGAGAATAGCTTTCATTGATGGATGAACATCATACAATATTGCTGTTACTATGTACAATGTTCTCCTGGTTCTGCTCACTTTACTTTGCTACAGATCATCTAAGTCTTTCCAGGTTGTCTTTTATAATCTACTGTTGCCTCTGGCATGTTCTTTTTCTAACCCACAAAATAAATATGACCAAATTTAACACTGACCATAACAAAGAAATGTCAGTTGAGAAAGACAAGGGCCTACATTTGAGTATAATCTTGAATCCTTTGATAAAGAATTAAGTAGCACCTTACATTAGAGAAGCCTATACTGTCACATAAAAAAAAAATTCTTATCCTACATTTTATTCTGCCTGGCAAACTGAAAAAGAAAGGTTTAAAAAAAAAAGTCATAGGAGGATTAGAAGAAAACCCAATTAATTATTTTCAAAAAAAATATTACTCAAAAAGGACAAAATTTAAACAACACTATTAAAAAAGGTTTTACTCAAAGTAATAGACTTAGTTTCCAAGTCTAGTCGTACCACATTATTTTTGATTCATGAAAGGATGATATACCCTCCTTTCTTCATTCATCTTATTAAGCAAAGCACATTTGATAATAAGAATGGAGAGAAGCCTCTGTTTGGCTTGAGACATAGCAGGTGTGACCATGAAGTAATAAGGTTGTTTTTCTTAAACCTATGAGAATTTATATATCCAAATAAAAGACTTCCCCTTCAAAGTAGTCACATTATACTATGTACTTTTTTGAGTGTGTACGTGATCAGAATCTTCTCTGTCACTTAAGAATTTTATTTGCTGGGGCCACTGAGAGGTTAAATGTCTTGCTCAGGATCACTAAGTCAGTATGTGTGTGACAGAGCAGGATTTAAACTCAGGTTTTCCTGACTCTAGATTACCACTTGACACTACAACCCCCTACACTATGAGAGCTCTCTGCCAAACCATTAGATTAATAAAATGGGGTTGAATAAAATAGTATTCAAAGCCTCTGAGAGCCCATTTCTTTATACACTTAATTCTTAAATTTCCAATTTCTGGTGAAGATCCCTCTTTCAAAGGAATCAGTACTGGAAGGAGGCCGGCTAGAATTTTTAGTTATTTAATTTCTTACTGGTACTGTATATTTCCATTACAAGAGTATCTTATATCAGGAAATTAACATCTGCCACTGTACTTAAGGAATGGGATATCAACAAATTATGAACTCTTTAGCATTGAAAAAAAACAAACCAAACCAAACCCTAAAGTAAAGTAACTATGTGTAAGAAAACTGACATTCACACAAATCCTACTTAATCCTCACCTAGTACAGTCACAATGGATCAAACAATACTAGATAAATTGAAAGTAAATATTCAGAGATTTTTTTTGAAACCCAACACTCTGCAATTACTGCTTACATCATGTAGTAAGCATCTTACATTGTAGGAGTAGATGAGTTTCTCTATCACATCAATTAAAAACAGCAAAGACATTAGTGACTGAATTTCAAAATAGAGTTTATTTAAAAGACCAAAAATTCATTTACTAAGATCCAAACTTCAGCAGCATTCATTAATAGCTTTATTGGGCACAAGCCATTCTGTTAAGAAACAATAAAGTGACTCCCTTATTTGAAGGATTCTTTGCATACTAACCATTTTTATTCTCCTTGCCTATCAAAGCAAATGATCATTAATGAGAGTCTACTATGTACAAGGCACCATGCTAGTATGACCTAAGAACAGTAAAGCAAGACAATAATGAAGAACAGAGAAATATGGGAAAAGACAAACTAATTCAAAGGAAGGGATGAAGAACAGGGAAAACAATATACACAAAGACTATAATATGTAAATGGAAAGAACAACAAGAAAATGAAACTAGTTGTTGTCTATAATGACTGAGCTTGGCCTGGAAGAAGAAATGAGAAAATGTACTTTCCTCTATTCAATGGAGAGGTAGAGGACTTTGGAGTGAGACAGTAGATACACTACCACAGTCTGATGATGTCGGTTGGTTTTGCAGAACTTCCTTTTTGTTCTTTATATAAAGGATGGATTGGGGAGGGAAATGGTTAGAAATGAAGGTGAAATACAAAAGATACAATGAAATTTTTTAAAATTGCATTTCTCTTTAGATTTTATTTTTAAAAATCTTAAAGCATGTTGTAGCCATCTGTCCTTATAATGCCCTCAAAAGATAAGACATTAAAATCCTGTCTTCTCATTGCCTTGTTTTGTGGCCTTGAGGATGTCAATTTTTGAAAAATATAATTTCTGGCTCAAAGTCCTGGCCTATGGTCTCTCATATTAAGTGAATCAATCCCCTTTTGGAAAATGCTATCCAGAGAATGATGTTTTATAAATACAATAGATTTTAGATGTGGAAGGGACCTTGGAGGTGATCTAGTCTAAACGTTACTTTTTTTACATATAAAGAAACAGACCCAGAGAGGGCAAGTGACTTGTCCCAAGTAACACAAGTGCTAAAGGAACAGAGAGCTAGGGTTCACACCCAGGTTTCATAACTGACTATAAATCCAGTGATCTTAGGACACATATTTGACACAAACTGATTTATTAAAAGACATTAATTACTGACTACCTTCTATATTGAGGTGTTATGATACAAAACATAATACAAAATATGGTGATTAGCAAGCAGCAGCAACTGGTCTAACAAAGCAGCAATTGGCAATGATGCCTTTGCTGCATTTTTAAAAAGAAGTTTTACTAAATACCAACGTGATCAAATCTGAGCAAGAATTTAATATTCTGCACCTATGGTCCTTCCTCTACCTTTCCCTTTGACGTGTGTATTTTTAAATCATTAATCTTCAAATTCTGGCTCCAGTCCTATGCCTACCGGGGCAGAGCCTTCTCTGGCTGCTCTAGGTGCTGGTGATTCCAAGCCCCCCACTGGATGCTCTTGGCCCTCAACGACCATGCTCTTCTAGGAATCATACCTTCTCTGTGCCACATTTCCTCCTTTGAAAGGGGAGGCCTAGGCCAGGAGGTGTCTGAGACCCCCTGCAGCTGTATATCAATGATATCTAGCAGTTCTCTCATCCTAGCACTTAAACAAGGTAATTTTTTCATTATTGATGGGGTTTTTTTAATTCCATCTTTAAAATTAGATTATAAATTCCTTGAGGGCAGAAATTAAGTCTCAGACCTCTTTGCATAGCACCTAGAATAGGACCTTAAACATTGTAGGCAATAAATAAATATCTTTGGATTACACAATGACAGGAAATTATAGCTTTATTCCCTCCTCTACTAGTTCAATGTTTTTATGACCCAGGCATTTTGTGAAAGCTATTCAGTGAAAACAATTCTCATCATCATAATTATAAAAGACAGGGAACCAAATGTCTGGCTTTCGTGTACAGCCTCTGACCACAAACCATCCCACAGACTCAAATAGTGGTTGTGGGTCACTCAACTTAGCAGCTTAGATTTTATCTACATTCTTCCCCTTTAGCAGCAGCCAGAAGACTTTTGGGTGGAGAAAGTTTAAGGCAGCAAATTTGAAGGGAAGGTCACACTGTGGGTAAGCTGATGTAGAGAGTGTCTTCAAAGCACAGTCAAGCTGTAAAGGGAGTTTTAACTTGGATTCACTTCCTGAACCATTTGTAATAATCTGTTTATTGCACAGTGGAAACTCAGGCAGAATTCGCAAGAAGGTCTGACCTTTACAATGTACATAATAATATCTAGAGATTTCCTTCTGTAACAAACTAAGCATGTGACTTGGTCCTTTTGGCTTGTCAAACTGTACAAACTGGGAGAGCCACAGAGCATAAGAACCAAGATTTTACAAGGTGCCACCAAAGCACTATCTCTGCCAAAAAATAACATATCTCCTGCTGGAGAAATATTTATTTACCTCCAAATGCTGGGGAAACAGCAGAACCTCTCTTGCTCTTACAGTGCAAATGTAGAAATGTGCATTTGGGAAGAGAGGAAATCCTAGTACTTGCATTAAATAGTAAAGTAATTACTTGTGGCTCCAAATAAAAGAATAATGTAAAACTATACATCATAAGACATATCCTCACTCATTATTAATGTATATACATTCTGTACATTAACTATTCAAATGGCTTATCTGTACTTTGGATTAAGCGCAGAGATAAAGGGATGAAGTCAGTCTGGCTTTATCAACACCTTCCAGACAAGCTTTCTTAAAGGAAGAGTTTATTTAAAGGAAATAAGCAAATGAACTCAAAGTTTCTCTGATTTCTCTGAATCACCCCCAATCAGTCTCTTTAAACAGCAAGTTTGAAGGGTTTCAAAAGTCTATGAAATCATTAGGTTCTGCTAGGCACCCCCAGGAACATCACTTAGCTTCACTGTGTTCACTTCTCCATGCATAGAATTACAGATCTGCAACAGAACTAGAAGAGACCTAACGTCATCTAACCCAACCCCCTCATTGTAAAGACGAGAAAAGTGAAACTAGAGGTTAAAGAATTTGTCTATATAGCTAATAAACATGTAAACACACACACACACACGTAAGAAAACCTGGGATCGAGTCCTGAGTTCTGCCACTTCCTTCCTCTGGGCCTTAGCTTCCCATCTACTGCATGAGGGATTTAAACTAGATGTTTTCTATTTAAAATCCCTTTAAATTCCAATCTTTTATGAGTAAAAGTGAATTTCTTAGATTATTTTAGTCACAGGATGAGAGAATTTAGAGCTAGAAGTTGGATCCCTGGAAAACATGGCCCATGGAAGGTGGGATATTTCACAGAAAACAGTGTGGGGTTAGATGAATGAAAAAGCACTGCTTAAGCATTTACTACATACAAAGTATATAAACAGAAAAGCAAAATAAGTTGGGTCTGACTATTAGGGATCAATGTGTTGTCAAAGATTTTCTAGGGTAAGGGTATTAACCTATTTTAACAAGGGGCATAAGAATTAACATCCCTAACAGTTAAGAAACCCAGAAGAATACTGGTTAATGGAACTGGTGGACATTTTATTTGGATAGCTTGGAAAAGAGCTTCAGACCCTTGCTCCTTAAAGCTAACATTTCATCAGAGGATTCATTCCCAACTTCTGAAATATGTGTGGATGGAACTGAGTTTCATATACAATCTTCCCACCCAATTTTTTTCATTTTTTTTACATGATTGAATCCCTTGATTTCCTGGGACTAAGGAGAAGGGGAAAAGGGAAATGAGAGAAAGAATTTTCATTCAAATATGTTGGTGAGAAATCCTCTAACTTGCAGGTCACTTTTCTGGCTGTGACTGATTTCTTAGCATGACCTAGTAGCCTTAATTTCTAGGTTCCAGTCAGCTCAAATACCATGGAGCCCCTTCTCTCACTCTTCTCTATAAGGAGGCAACAAATAGCTCAGCAACAAAATCAGGGACTTCACATTCACACCTGGATCTGAAATCAGAAGGAGAGGGAGATGAAGGAGAGGACAGAGAAGGGGCTGAATAAAATTGACCCAAGATTCAACAAAAGGCACAATGCCACTCAGTGGCAGAACCAGGCCTAGAATTTGGGTAGTCAGAGGCTATTCAGAAGATGAATTAAGAACACTGCTTTAAGAACTAAAATGCCTAAAAATTCTCAAGATGGGGGTGTAGAAACAGGAAAACTCATGAGCTCCCCCCATAACCACCTCAAATACCTATAAAATATGACTCTAAAAAAACTTTAGAGCTAAAGAAACCACAAAGTGACAGAGAGAAAAAAATCTCACACTGAAGGCAGCCCGGTAGGTGGACAGGAAGGGTTCATTGCAGCGCACTGAGAGCTGAGCCCAGCTCCACATGAACCCATGGTGTTAGGCCCAGGGTGGCCCCAACCAGCAGCTGCAGCGGACTTTGAGAAAGTGGATCACCAGCAGCAGTGGTGTTTCCAGAATTATCAACCCATAAATGCCAAAGAAAATGTGAGAGATCAGTGTAGAACTCGGTTGGAAATGAGGAGGGGGACAGAGGAGTGGTTGTGGCCCCTGTCCCTGGAGCTAAAAGTGGCAGAGGTGCAGCAGCCCTGCAGCTGCCTCCACGTGGCTGCTTCAGAGCTCCTGACCTGCAGATTGTAGGGGGACCAAGCAAACATTCAGAGGGTAATCGCTCTTGCTTTAACCGGCCTGGATCTGGATTGCGGTCTTAGGTGGTGGTCCTGAGGTGTGTAACCAGTAAGCCAGAGTTTGTGGGGGCTGCAGAGACAGCACCCTCCTAATAGCTCTGGCAGCTGCAAAAACCCCAGAGATTTGAGACAAAGCTCTCCTCTCTGGAAGCAAAGTTCTACTGTGACAAAAAGCTCAAAAGTCAAGTAATTGTGTGGCAACATTTGCAAGCGAAGGAAGCAAAGTAAGCACAGCAATCCAACTTTGAATTCCTTTTTGGGGACAAAAAAAAAGGATCAAAGCATGGAATGGGAGGAAGTCACAACTCCTGCAACAAAAGTTCCAAGAAAAATTTGAACTGGTTACAGGCCATGGAAGAGCTCAAGAAGGATTTTGAAAATCAAGTAAGAGAAGAGGAGGAAAAATTGGGTAGAAAAATGAGAATGATGCAAAAATATCATAAAAAGAGAGTCAACAACGTGACTGAAGAAAATAATACCTTAAAAAACATATTAATTCAAACGGCAAAAGAGGCCCAAAAAGACAATGCAGAGAAGAATGCCTTAAAAAGCCGAATTTGGCAGATGGAAAAAGAATCTCAAAAGATCACTGAAGAGAATCATTCCTTCAGAATTAGATTGGGGCAAATAGGAGCTAATGATTTCATGAGAAATCAAGATACTACTAAACAGATCCAAACAAATGAAAAAATAGAAGGCAATGTGAAATATCTCACCGAAAAAACCACTGACCTGGAAAACAGATCCAGGAGAGATAATTTAAAAATTATTGGACTCCCTGAAAGCCATGATCAAAAAAAGAACCTAGGGGAAGCTAGGTGGCACAGTGAATATAGCAATGGCTCTTGAGTCAGGAGACCCTGAGTTTAAATCTGGCCTCAGACACTTAACACAAAACCAGCCTTGTGACCTTGGGCAAGTCACTTAATCCCAACTGCCCCTCCAAAAAGCAAAAAAAAAAAAAAAGAAAAAAAAAAAAGAAAAAAAAAGAACCTAGAAATCATGCTTCAAGAAATTCTCAAGGAAAATTGCCCTGATATTTTAGAATCAGAGGGCAAAATAGAAATTGAAAGAATTCACTGATCACCCTTTCAAAAAGATCCCCAAAAGAAAACTCCTAGGAATATTATAGCCAGGTTCTAGAGTTCCCAGATCAAGGAGAAAATATTACAAGCATCCAAAAAGAAGAAACAATATGAATATTGTGGAAACACAGATAACACAGAATATAGCAGCTTCTACATTAAGGGATCAAAGTGCTTGGAATATGACATTCCAAAGGAGTTAGGATTAAAACCAAGAATCACATACCCTACCCAGCAAAACTGAGTTATCATGTTTCAGGGGAAAATATGGTCATTCAATGGAATAGAGGACTTTCAAGCTTTTTGATGAAAAAACCAGAGTTGAATAGAAAATCTGACTTTCAAATACAAGAAGCAAGAGAAGCATAAGAAGATAAATAGGGAAAAGAAATCATAAGGAACTTATCAAAGTTGAACTATTTACATGCCTACATGGGAAAACAATAATTGTAACTTGTGAAACTTTTCCCAGTATGAGGATAGCTGAAGGGAATATAAATGTATATATGTATACATACATATTTATGTCTAAATAGGAGGGTATGTGTGCATATGAATACATATGTGAGTGTGTGTATATATGTGTACAGGTATACATAGACAGAGGGCACAGGATCAACTGAATAGGAAGGGATGATATTTAGGTGAAATTGAGAGGTGAGGAAGAATATAATGAGAGGAGATGGGGAGAGACAGAAAGGGGTAAATTATCTCATATAAAAGAGGCAAGGGATAACTGTTACAATGGAGGGAAAGAACAGGAAGGCAAAAGGGAATGGGCCAACCTTAAAAAAGGGAATGACATATACATTACATTGGGTATCTCGCCCTAGAGGAGAGTAGGGGGGAAGGGGATGAGGGAGGGATGATGGAGGGGAAGACAGGCTGGGGGGGAGGGTAGTTGGAAGCACACACTTTTGAAAAGGGACAGGGTCAAAGTAGAGAATAGAACAAGTGGGGGGTGAGACAGGATGGAGGGAAATATAGTCAGTCTTTCACAATATATAAAATATGGAAATGTTTTCTGTAACTACACAAGTACAACCTATATTGAATTGCTTATCTTCCTAGTAAGGGTGGGTGATGAGGGAGGAAGGGAAAGAATATGAAATTCAAAATTATAAAATCAAATGTTAAAAAAAATATATTATTATTATTATTATTATTATTATTTTTAACATGCAACTGGGAAATAAGATATACAGGCCTTGGGGTATGGAGATCCATCTTGTCCTACTGGAAAGTCAGAGGGGAGATGGGGGAGGATAGAGGGGAGAGCAGATTGGGGGAGGGCACATACAGTGGGATCACTGTTTAGGGGTGGTGGGTAGGGGAAAGATGGAGAGAAAATTTAACTCAAAATCTTGTGGAAATGAATGATGTAAACTAAAAATAAATATAAAATTTAATTTAAAAAAAAAAAAAACTAAATGCAGTGAATAGAGCACTGGCTCTGGAATCAGGAGGACCTCAGTTCAAATCCAGCCTCGACACTTAACGCTTACTAGGCGTGTGAACTTGGGCAAGTCACTTAACCCCAACTGCCTTGCTTAACCCCCCAAAAAATTAAAAAGAAATTAAGAATAAGTTAAAAAAAAAAACTAAAATGCCTTAAGCTTCTGGGGGAATGGTACTAAAAATGAAAAACCAGTATATCCTATAATCTAAATTGTTTCCCAGGTCCACAATTTACATATAAGTTATATATAAAAAGATAGGAGAGAAGGAAAAAATCTAGGGGAAAAAACTAGCCACTAGACCTAGTCTCTAATGAATCAGGCTGGCCTCTCCCTTAAACCACAAATCCTCATTCAGGGAACATATAATTGGTCTTTGGGTCTTACTAAACATATATTTTATTTGGTGGCAAGGCAAAGGAGAAGGAAAGTAGGCAGGAAGCCACTTTGTTTCCAAGTTCTGAATTAACTCTAAATATTCTGATGTAGCACTACTTTCACTTTCAATGGCAATTAAGATCCCAATAAACTGCAAAGATAGAAAACTCAGTCAAATTCTTGTATTTTCAGTGCTACTTGATGTGGCAATTAAGTCTGTCAAGTATATAACAGAACTGGAATTTTGTATGTCAGCTTGGTCTTTGCCTAAACTGGTTTTACAAGACTCTAGAACCTATATTTTCTTAGACTGTGCAAAGTTAAAGATTTCCACGAAGTTACTCAAGTACCACATGTTCCTTAACTGTTCGTACAAATATTAGTTTTCATAATAAAAAAGAATAGTCATGTTAATTAATGGGAGCATTTTAGGAGAAAAACAATTATATCTTCAAAACTTATGTTGCTGTGGGTTTTTACAAAGACTCAGTACCTCAAAGATTTATATATACTTAAAAATCAAAAACAGTAGGTGGAAGCTAAGGAAAAAGGCAACTAAAAAACTCAAAAAGATTATTAGGGAAACTACCACTCCTCCATATAAAGAACACCTCATGAAGGGTTAATTTCATTTTCAATTATGATACACTCACATTGTACCAGACAGAGCTTTAACAAATTCAAAAGACACAAGAGACCACAGGCACACTGTGATCCCATGTAAAAGCTCAGGTGAAAGAATCTGAGTTTCATTTCACCCTGAAGAGACTGAAGAACATGGTAAAACACTAGTTCTACAACTAGAAGCAGTCTTTGTGATGTGGGGTAGACATTTTATCAGAACTAAAAGAGATTATCCCCTTTAATAAATTAAATGTTTACATATGGTTTCCAGTGCAAAAGAACTGGTTTTTATTCCCTTCTAGTGTTTATTGGTAGCACAGAATATGTTTAAAGGCAACTCAACTAGGTACTAGACTAAAAAGGTTATTAGCGTGCAATGGGAAAAGATCACAAAAAGACTAAAAGAGGAGGCTGGTATGCCCCAGACAAGCCAGGCATTTCATAACTTCAAAATTATCTCTATAATCATCCCTTTCTCTCCATCTCCACTAAAACTGCCTTAGGCCAGGGCTTCTTCAGCTCACATTCAGACTCCCTTAGCAGCTTTGGGATTAAGCTTCTAGACTACAGGCTTTTTCCCTTCTCTACTCAATCTCAGACAGTGCTGCTGGACTCAGCTTCCTAAAACAGTCATTTCATGTCACCACTCAATTCCAAAACCTGCATAACACCTCGCTCCTCCCCTTTAGGATAGGTCCAAAGTTCTTATTCTGGCATTCAAGGCTTTCCATCTTCTCATTTTCACCCTGCTACTATCCTTATCTCTACCATTCCCCAGCACAAAACCTTAACTCTACAGAGGCAATCTACTCTATTCCCCAAACAGATTAGGCTCTTTCTTGATGCCAAGACTTTTCTTAATCTCTTCACCCTTCCTTTCAACCTATCAAAATTCCACCAACTCCATGGTAAGAAACAATAAACATTGAAGATTTGGAAGAAATAAGAACAGCTTGTATGACTCAATACAGAGAGAACAAAGCAGAAGAGAAAAATAGAAGCAGTGAAAAATAGAAGCAGAAACAGCAATAAAATAAAAATGAAAACATTAAAATGCAATTCCACTTTGATTAAATACAAGGAACAATGTTGGTCACAGCAAACAGACAATGCAATACTTCTCTCCTCTTAATAAAGAGAAGGACTAAGGGTATTGACAGCATATGTTGTCAGACTCAGTTATTTGATCAGTTTGGTTTTGTTTGACTTTTTTCTTTATTACAAGGGAAGATTCAATGGGGGAATGGGAAGGATATTGGCAAAAGGCTATGATGGAAAAAGAAAAAAAAAAAGACAAAAAACCCCACCCCTTTACCTAGTATTCTCCGAAGTCCAGATCAAGATGTCTGGGAGGTATTCCCTGACTATTCCAGCCCCTATTTATTTTTTTCTCTCAACTATCACATTCAAGGTCAATGATATTTTTGGTTTTGCATTTAGTTTATATGATACTGTATCATTAATTGATTGTTTATATTTATGCCTGGTCTCTTCAGACTATATGCTTCTAGAATACTGAGATCTATTTCACATTTTTTGGGAATATCCTTCAGGACCTAGCACAGACCTTTGGATGTGAGTGATCAAGAAATATTTGCTGAATGAACACACAACTATACACATGTGCAAAGCTCTTAGAAATGCTATTTTTGTCCCATCTAAATCTATGGATCAGAGTGGAGCTAAACTCTCTCTTATCTAAACAGGTAAGAAAAATGAAAACTTACAACATTTTTAATAGATTAAAAAATAGAAGACAATGACTCCTTTCAGTGCAGTTACTTACCACTCTTCATTACTACATTCGACCAGACGTTGGCATTCAAGGCTTGTATGATTCTCTTTACCCCAGTAGACTCTGGAAAGTCATCTAATTGAAGGAGGGGAAAACTACATTTTACTCAAATTATGTTACACACACAACTAAAAAACCTTTGTAAGTACTTTATACATAATAGGTGCCCAGTAAATACTGAATACATAAATCTAATTGGGACTTTTCAATAATTGTCAAGCAAATTTAGAGATTACTCCACTACAGACAAGACTATTCTGTAAACTAAACTGATTCATGTGTACAGCCCTCTCTGAGGCAGCTAGGCAGCTCAGTGGACAGACCACTGGACCACTGGATCTGGAGTCATGAAGACCTGAGTTCCAATCTGATTTCAGACACTTACTAGCTGTGTGACCCTGGGCAAATCACTTAACCCTGTTTGCCTCAACCCACTGGAAAAGGAAATAGCAAACCACTCCAGTACTTTTGACATGAAAACGCCATGAACAGTATGGTCCACAGAGTCACAAAGAGTCAGATACAAATGAATGACTGAACAACAACAATAATCATCTCCACTGGCTCATAATGGACAATGATATTGTATGAAGACAGCTATCCTCCAGGACTTTGGGACCTTTGGATACTAACAGAAGCAATAATAAAAATTGTCTACAGAGAGACTGAGGGGTCTTTGAAGGTAGGGACTTTGTCCTCTTATCCAGTAAGTAAATCCAAGCATCTAGTGTAGTACAATGAATCAAATAGGTTCTCAGAAAGAAAATGATAATAGTATAATAATAGCTAACATTTACATAGCATTTTAAGGCTTGCAGAGAGTACTTTACAAATATTATCCCATTTTATTCTCATAACCAGAACTTCACAAATATTATCATATTTTATCCTCACAACCACTTTGAAAGGTATATTTTATCACTCCCGTTTTACAGATGAGGGAACTGAGGCAGAAAGGTTAAATGACTTGCCCAAGATCACACAGCAGCTAGGCAGTGTCTGAGGATGGATTCAAATTCAGGTCTTGCTGACTCCAGATTTAGCATTCTATCCATCATGTCACCTAACTGGTCACTACTTAGTAATAGAAAGTGCTTAACTAAGTATTTTCTAATCAGAAAATAAAGATTTAATATGTGTCAACTAAAGTCACTAGAACCTGTAATTGTAACAAACAAACAAAAGGATATAATGAACAAAAAAAGGCACAGAGAGATCCTGTTTTAAACAATGGTATAATTATTTCACTTGGATGCTGTTAACTTCAAAACAAATTACTTGGGGAAGCATTCCCTTTTTTTTTTTTATCACAACTACTGGGAAAGTTGAAAAGCAATCTGGCAGAAATGAGGTTTCTGGAGGAATGGCTGAAAAGCCTGTGGCAGAGGAATGTAAACTGACTACTACAACATCATGAGAATTGACAAAGACAAGGAACTCAGAGAAATATGAGCAAACTTGTATGAACCAATATAGGATAAGATGCAGCCTTGGAGAACATTCATACAACTAGAAGGGCTCAAACACAGAAGGTGAACTTGGAATAAGCACTGTGACCAACCACAGTCCCACAGAAAAGGTAAGGGAACACACATCTTCTCCTGTGGATAGAGATGTGAGCGATGACCAACATGGATCACTGAGCAATCTGCCAGATGTGGATGCTACACTGGTTGGTTTAACTTATCTTTTTTTGTGTGTTATAACAGAAGGCTCATTTTGCATGTGTGCACAGAAAAACTATGATGTAAAAACAAAAGGCATCAATAAAGTATATCCTTAAGAAAAAAGAAGTTAGGACCTAGATAACAAATATAAAGTAGCTAACTTAATGGAAATATTTATACTTTCAGTGATTTACAATTTCATGATTGTAGAAGGAAGACTAATATTTGAAAGAGCTCCCATGTGATTAAAGTCCCATATTAAAAAAGAGAAGACAGAAAGGAAGATCTCTAATGGCATGGCATGCCATAGGGCTCAGTTACTGGCCCATCATTTTTTACCAAAGCCTCAAATGAAGATAGGCTTATTGAATTTACATATGACACAAACCAATCCTTTAGAAGAATTCAAAAATATCTTAAAAGTCTGTAAACAATGGGCCCAAACCAAGAAGACGAAATGTAACAGCGATCAATGTAAAAACCTGTATTTAGATTGGAAAAGAAGTAGCTGCTTAAGGATAGGCCAGGGGAGGCCTAGTTTGATAGTAGTTCATGTGGGAAAAAAAGAAGTTTTAGTGGACCACAAGCTCAATGGAAGCCAACAGAAATGCTACTGCTAAAAAACTAATAAAATCTGATACTGAATCAATATATTATTCAGTTTAAAGTAGATGATAAGCCCACTGTACTCACTGATAGGCTGACCACATCTGAGATACTACATTTTGTACCAGCACACCATACATTAAAAAACAGAACACATCCGTTATGGTCAGGTAGCTGGAAAAAATGTTTTAAGGAACCTGCTATAATTAGCCTTGGGGAAGAAAAAATTAGGGTTAGAGCAGGGTGGTGGGCAGAATATTATGAAAGTTTTCAAAGAGCTGATGAGCTGTCATTTGGAATAGAAAAAACAGAAAAAAAGATTTTTTTTTTCTGTTCCAGAGACAAAAATCAAGACCATCAGGAAGAAGCTAAATGCAACTAAGGAAGAACTTTAACAGGGAGCTGTTTAACAATGGAATGGCCTACCTCACAAAGTTAAAAGCATTCAAATGAAGCCTTGATGGTTACCTTTTGGGAATGCTGTATAAAGAACTCCTATATTAGAAAGGAGGATGGACTAAATGACTTCTGAGATCCCTCCTAATGTTTATTTCTATGAAGAAATTGGTCAGTGTTTGAAAACTGTAAAGAGCTGGAAAAGAATAAGGGAGAACTATCTTTCTGAGAAAAAAAATGACAATATATCTAGGTACCATGTGACTAGGAACAGGCAATAATGGAAAGTGATGGGGGAGGGGGAGGGGGTTATGGGCGGTGCCATGGTTGTTTTGAATGAATATGTATAAGTTTGATGGGGTGATCTCCATATAAGGCCATGGGGGTGATCACCATATGAGGCCATAAATGTAAAACTGCGATGTGATTGGCTCGGATTCGCTATATATTTTCTTGTGTGAGAGGGCGCTCGCTCTCTCTCTCTCTCTCTCTCTCTCTCTCTCCCCGCCATGTAACTGTTGAAGAATAAACCACCCCGCTTCACTCCTCCGCCTTCTGTCTGGTGTTTTTTCCCCATGAGGGGCCGGTGACGACCGAAGACCCGGGATGGGTAAGTGAGAGGGCCGTGGGGCTAGTCGTCTAGATCTGTTGTGAGGGCAAACGCCCGCAACAGGAAAGTTCAAAAAGATCTTTTCCTGAAAAAGGGGTATTTAGGGCATCTCAAAAAATATAATTTATGTCTCTTCAACGTAGCTGTGAAATCCATCAAATTCTAGTATTCAAGAAGTAGAAGGTCCAAAGGAGAGTAGCAAAAAATGGCTACATTGACCATGCTAAGAAGTTTATACAGGTCTGATAACATCCCCAATTGACACACTGAAAACATTACCAGTATTAATAAGCACTTTCAGACCTAGTGAATACACTAGGGAACCAATATACCAGATTAGTAAAACAAAAATAGTAAAAATCAGAAACATAAAGCCACAGTGGTTTAAAAGCTAAGAGCTTGTTTGCACTATTAGGCAGTAGATTATTATAGTCATAAGAGACAAGTTATTTCAGCAAGCTGTTGAAACTTTGAGGCTGTTTTATACTTCTTTCTGTGTTTTGAACAAGACGGGAAGGTAGACAACACAACAACTTATAACAACCCCTCTAAAAAGCCCCAGTATCCTGACTGGTCATTAGCCTCGATACTATTGCTTAGTAGAAATGCAACCTTAGGAACACAATTAAACCAACCCATCGAAGTCATCTTGTTAAAGAAGCTCTTCTCTTTAGGTTAATGTTACTAAAACTAAATAGCTTTCTAAACACAATAGCTACCATTTAATACCTTGTCATTTCAGTTGTAGACGTGATGGATGAAATCAGAAAGTTAGGGTTTGATATTAATTTTAAGGTGACTGGGAGCTCAGAACTTTAGGCAGAAACAGGGTATGGTATAAATGAATTGAAATTTAAAAAAGAAAATATTTTAAAATAAGGAAAGACAACTGTTGAGTCTTGAGGTACTGTGATAATAAAATTCTAACAGAAGAAACATTCACATTTTAATAACAGAACACATGTTCAGGGAGGCTTTAAAAAGAACAAAGTAGGTATCATTTTGTCTGTTAATCTCTATCTTCAATATTTTTTTCAGAATTTGAGAAAAATAGCCTAGATCTTTCATTTCAATTTTGTACTTCTATCATCTGATAATATCTTCCTTCTAAAGGAGGGAATTTTGTAAAACATCATAAAACAAACTGGGCTAGAGAGGGATTCTAGAAACACCTATTTTTATATGAACTTCCTAGAGAACAATCATGAAGTTTGTATGATCTCCTACATATTCCTCAGTCTGCTATTCAAAACTCTCTATAACTTAGCCCCAGCTTGCCTTTCCAATCTCATTTCTCACTACTCTAAAAGACCAGCTATTCCAGCCAGACAGGTTTCTTCCCTGTCCCCTCCTCACCAGAACCATTTCTGTTCTTTCACCTTTGTTCCCACTGCTCTTATCTATAATCCCATCCTCCCCCTGGCTCCAATTGAAAACCACCTTTCTTAAAGTCCAGTTCATCTTCTGACTCCACTGTGAAGCCTTATTAGACCCCTCCACAAAGAGCACCTCCTGCCCTGATCTCCTCCGTGCTTGTCTGGATTCCATACTGTTCACCTGGCAGTAAGCACATGCTACCCTAGTATCCCAACTAAACTCATTGGCACCTCTTCCTATCCCCAGCAACTAGTACAGTATTTTACATGCATTAGGAACCCAAGAAATGTTTTTGGATGATAATGAAAATATAGATTCTAAAATCTGATGATACTGTAGTATGTGAGATACTCCTTTGGATACTAGGAAGGGCCAATTTCCTACACTGTCCAAAACCTATATGCCTCTGCATCTGTGGTTTGTACTATAACCTTCTTTAACCAGAGCTACTACCTCAGATAAACCATACTAAGTCTGCTCAGCTCCAAAGATCCAAAAGAACAAATAAGTATGTAGGACAACCCTAGGGTCACTTTAGGAATTCAGTCCTTAGCTGTTACAGATTTGAGATGAGGGAACAAAAAAACCTCAGCTCAACAAAACCCATTATGAAGAGAGGCTTCAGCATTATTTTTAAAAAGGGTAAGAAAGAGTCCACTCTATGAATTCAGCCTAAACAAGAGAAGTTTTTGAAAAAATGAAAATTATTGACAGTCAGGTAAATGAATTATTATTATGAGTCATTCAAACAGACTAAAAATGAAGAAAGCCTTCTTATTTTCATTGTGACTCTTGCCATGTGACAGAATGTATTTACATTCTCTCATGCCTCTAGCTTGGATTGTTGTTTTCTACTGAAGCAGATGAACATTATAACCACCTACCATCTTCCTCAGGTAATTCTTCTGGACTAAGTTCTACCAACTCAAAGCCATGTTGGATGCACCATTCTTGAGCTTTTGGTCGGTTTACGCCTAAAAAAAGCAGTAAAAATAGTATGTGTGTGAAGATAAAACACTAAATGCCACCAAAGTATATTTTATGCTTCTCTAATCTTCCGCCTTAATGACAAATTCTAAAATGGGGAAATCATATGTATATACCTATATCTATAGATACATGCAGACATATATCTATCTACATATGTACAAATGAAACTAAAGATTTCTGAATGAAAAAATTTTTAAAAGGTTCACTTTCAAATACTTTATACTTTTCCAAAAAGTCTTTGGCTAGCTAAAAACTGTCAGAAATATAAAGCCTTCAACACACAATACAGCATTTTAATTTAAAGAAATGCTCATACTCTGCAAACCAAGAAATTTGGTATACTTTTTTTTAGCATCTCACCATTGTCAGACACTCTGTCACAAACCAAGATCATCACCTCTGGTAGCCATGCTTCTGCCAATGGAAGCCATGATGAAACACTGTCAAGACCAGATTTCTTAGGGAAAATATCAAAAAGCACACATTAAAATATGGTTTGTACCAAACCTGATCCCATCCCATCCCCACTAAAAAAATAAAGAATACCAACTAAGCAAACAAGGCCTCTTATAGGGACCATGAAAATACAAGTTCTTACTTGTGTGCTGTCAAAGTAAACAATGAAAGCCTGGACAGCCTCTGCAATTTCAGCTGTGACGAGGAATCTATTTGGCACCACACACAGATTGATGTCTGCAGAATAGTATTTGTTATCAATAGTCCAGGGATAAAATCTCACACCATTGTTGGCAGGCGTATCTGCAGCAAGATCTTCTGTTCCAAGAATATCTGAAAAAGAAAAAAATTATTTAAAAGTTAATATGTAGATTGCAAAACCAATACAAATCATCACATTTAAATATTATAATTTACAAACTCAATGTATGTGGGATTAACTAAACTGATACTTTGGACGGGCCTTTTGTACATAAATTCAAAGGCACTTAGACCTTAATGTATGTAACCAAGTATATCCTTAGAATCTAAAATGGGAAAGGGCATTAAAGATCATCATGTCTAAATGAGGATATTACACCTGAGGAAAGTGAGACCAGAGAGAAATGCAGGGGCTGGTTCAAGTTCACACAGTGAATAAAAAGCAATATCAGGACATAAAATCAGGTTCCAAGGAACCAGTGCTCTTTCCCCTATACTGTGAAAAAATGAGTAATAATGGTGAGATGTTATTTAACTTAGTGACTTTTTCACCAACAAGTATTTACAGATCCAACAATAATGATGAACAGACTAGACAGTGATAGAAGGAGAAGTCTTACAAACAGCCATCTGTTCATTCAACAGGGAGAACAGTGATTTATGCCAGGTGAACACAAAAGAAAGAACACTAATTTCATTCATTTTACTATCTGGGAACTTGAAGGAAGGAGGACTGTAACAATTCTGGTGAGCTTGTAAATATTTTGACCTAATTTGCAAACTGCAGTAAACACAGGGTTAAATAGTGAATTTCTACTAAAATAGGTGATCTAGCCACATTCCTTTGGCTAACTACATATATACATATTTTTTTCCCTAATTAAGTATTAGATGCTATGTCATTTAGATTTATGTACATTCATAAGGTTTTTCTGAAAACACATTTTTATTAAATTTTTTTTATTTCACAAAGATACTTTAAATAAAATTTTAAATGTGCAATTTCTGGCACGGTATAGCTCTAAGATGGAATGAACATTTTCTAATATAACTAAATCCTCTTTCATAAATACAGAGGTGAGGAGGAAATAACTTTTATTGTGTTGCCCTTAGGGCAAGGAACCAAGTCTTAACACATACAGTGATATAAGTGATGAGCTTAAATAAATACAGGTGTGAGTAATGAATGCACAGAAACAGTATTTTACCACTAGCTGAATCATTAAAAAAAATTAGTTATAAGACACTAATTTTTAAAAATTATTACTTCTGGGGGTGGCTAGGTGGCACAGTGAGAAAAGTGCCAGCCCTGGAGTCAGGAGGACCAGAGTTCCATTCTGGCCTCAGACACTTAACACCCACACACAAAAAAAACTAGCCATGTAACCTTGGGCTAAAGTTACTTAACCCCAATGGCCCTCAAAAAGGCAAAATAAAATAAAAATAAAAATAAAATTACTTCTTACCTATACTGAGTTATGAAAAACTCTAAAAAGACAAAGCTTTCTTCACACTCACAATTTATATAGAATCAGGACTTAAATTTTAAATTCTAGAAATAAGAATATGCATTTAAGAAAACCCCTAACATTTTGGTTCCTTATCATAGTGTGAAAGGATTTGGGGAGAATGAGGAAGAGATGTTGACAATACACTCCAGAAGGGGGCAAAGAATAAATCAAAGATACATACATATTCTTTCATTTGCTACATCGTTATGCTGATCCATTCCACTACCATATAGCCCTGCCCTCAAAAACAAGAACCTTCTGAAAGGACAAAAATTAGATACTAAAAATAAATTCTATGAAATTATCACTAGCATATTCGTTTACCATTTTTTTTATTTCTAACATCACTACTCTCTTTATTTTTGTTACTTAAAAGTATCATTCTCTTATTCTCAATCTGCACATATGTTGTATCCTCTCTTCTATTTACTAGTAAGAATGTGATTTTAGGCTATGCTAAAATTTCACACAAGTCAAATCTGGGGGGGCAGTATTGGGAGTGGGAGGCATTAGGGTGAGGGGGTAGGGCTGTGGAGAATGGTTTAGGGAAGTGGCATATTCTACATTCAGATTAATACTACACTGCCTTTATTATAAGGAAACATCACCTCGCTCATGAAAAAATCTCCTAAACTGTCAGTATATCATAGAAAATTACAACCTTTTCTTCTGAAACAATTCTATTTTAAATTTTACTCCCTCTTCTGCTTTTACTCTTGGTTAAAGCCCTAGCATTTTCAAAGCCCTACTTTTTAAAATGAGTTTTTCTCCAAATCCATGGCTATGATTCCTATTACTATTAACAAAAGGCTTTTGTGTGCATTGAAAAGGCAGAATTTGGCCTTGCATGTTTAAGAAATGATCTGCTCCTTCTGCTTAATCTTTACCTGAAGTCATAATCTTTTATTTGGTGTCAATCATTTCCACAGCAACCAGCTGTAATGTCCCTCATGGTGGATTATGACAAGTTCAGGTGGTATATAAACAGTAGGAATAGATGAGTTACTAAAATCAAAGGTTCTGCTTTCATGTAAATGTCTCAGAGAAAAAAATCCCTAGATCAAAGTCTATATTACACTCAATGCTAATTTTCCAAATCTCAAGCAGCTGGCATAGCAATTTGTGGTTGTTTTTCTTAGAGATAACTATTACACCACTGATACATACTTCATGGTATATACATATAGAAAGCAAATTGTCCCAGGTTGGGTTAAAAAAAAACTTTTTTTTTTTTTAAAGACTCACCCAAATGCAATCAATTTTCATCTGTGGGTAAATTTTTTCAATAACCAGCTAATTTACTTGTCTGGCAAAACCACCTTTCTTCTCAGCACTTAAGGAAACCAGAAATTCTCAATTTCTTGAGTTGGTACTTGATATGCATTAAATCAATTTCTATCAGTTTGTCCACATCACTTAGTAATTAGAACTGATGTAATCACTTTGTTCAATTTGATATATTATTGCTCATTTTGATATATTAGTTTAATATATTTTTGGTCTGGAACTGTGATGGCACCACTACAGAGAATTCTCAATGTAGAAACTATCTCTACCAATCCAGATTTGCAACTTGTTTTTAATTTAGTCTTGGAAAACTGATTGGAGGCCTTAGAAATTAAGTGACAACTTCTGGTGGTCATGTAGCAAGTATGTGTCAGAAGCTAAACTTGAATTCGGGTCTTCCTAACTCCATTCACTAAAATAAGCTGTTTCTTGTACAATTTATTCTTGACTACTAATTTAAGAATGGTCTGTTTTACTGATGACTTTTGGAGCACAGGTTGATAGATCCATTTTTTAAACATAGGAGCTATAGAAATCTCATGTTGATTTGATAGACAGATAGAAAGACAGATTCTCTATAGAGGTCTATCTATACTTGTAAACACATTCAGACAATGGTAAGGATAACAAGTTGGGAGAAGGGAATCACAAAATATAGTTGTTTCTATTACATTGTACTGCCTAAAACATGCTGAAAGCTTAATTTACTACTCAGGTTTTAGCTCAATATTTTCTTTCTAATAGAAACTTATAACAGTGAAGCTGCATATGGATTTTATGATCACATCTGTGCCATATTAGGACTATGGATAGAATAGTGAGAAGCATCTTATTTTACTTCTTTTTGCCTCCAAATATCAAGTATGGTTTAATTTAGCAAACATAAATGTCTACATTAAGAACAGTTTTCTTTCCTCAGTCAACTCTGCTAACTGGTTCTGGGTATTTTTTTTCACCACTACCACAAAACCCTCTTATCCAATTAAAGTCACTCAAACATCCAGAAACAATCATGCAGGCTCAGAATCGGAAAACCACAGCATCACAAATGCTATGGCTAGAAGAGACCCTCAGAGATCTGTCAGTCCACCTTCCTCATTTTTCAGATTATGAAACTATAGAAAATAGTTTTAGTGACTGCTCTAAGGTCACACAGTTAATTAGTACAAAATGAGGGTTAGAATCCCAGTTTCCAGGAAGTGGAGTCAAGATGGCGGAGTAGAAGCAGGACCTCCACTGGCCTCCAGCTTCTACCTTCCCCAATCCATGTAAAAGAGGACTCTAAACAAACTTCTGAGCTGCATAACCCACAAAATGACACAAAGAAGCTAAACTCCCACTGAGGACAGCCACCGGCAGTAATCTGCCAGCACAGTGCTATGGGAGTCAAGCCCAGCCCCACACCTAGGCTTTAGCCCCAGGGCGGGCCTGACCAGCCGCCAGCCAGAGGAACTCCAGATCAGCAGCAGCTGTGGCCATTTCCAGATTTATCAACAAATAGATGCAAAGGACAAAGTGAGAGGTTAGTGCATTCTGGACTTTGGGACCAGTAAGAGGGAGTGCGTGGCTTTTGCCCCCCGGGGCGAGAAGCCGCTGAGAGGCTGGCACAACAAACCAGCGCCACATGGCAGCTTCAGCTCCTGGCCTGCTGAGTGTAGGGGGACCAAGCACCAGTCTGACGGGTAATCGCTCTTGCTTTAACCTGCTTGGATCTGGATTGCAGTCTAGGGTGGAGGTCCTGGGGTGTATGTCCAGCTTGCCAGAGCATGTGGAGGCCTCAGAGAGGGCACCCATCTAATACCTCCGGCAGCTGAGAAAACCCCAGCGTTTGGGACAAAAAATCCCCTGTCTGGTGGCACAGTCCTACTGTGGCAAAAAGCCCAGGGGTCAAGTGACTGAGGGGCGACATGACCAAGCAAAGGAAACAAAGCAGACAGAAGATTCCAACATTAGACTCCTATTTTGGGGACAAAAAGGAGCAAAGCATGGAACAGGAGGAAGACAGTGAAGTCAGAACTCCTGCACCAAAAGCTTTCAAGGAAAAAGCTGGTTGCAGGCCATAGAGGACCTTAAAAAGCAGATAAGAGAAATGGAGGAAAAATTGGGAAGAGAAATGAGAACAATGCAAGAAAATTACGAAATGAGTGTCAACAGCCTGACTGAGGAAAATAATACCTTAAAAAGTAGACTAACTCAAATGGCAAAAGAGGCTCAAAAAGGCAATGAGGAGAAAAATGCCTTAAAAAGCCAAATTTGCTAGATGGAAAACGAATCTCAAAAGCTCAATGAGGAGAATCATGGCTTCAGAATTAGACTGGAGCAAATAGAAGCTAATGATTTTATGAGAAATCAAGATGCTGTTAAACAGATCCAAACAAATGAAAGAATAGAAGGCAAGGTGAAATATCTCATGGGAAAAACCACTGACCTAGAAAATGGATCCAGGAGAGAGAATTTAAAAATTACTGGACTACCTGAAAGCCATGATCAAAGTAAGAACCTAGAAATCATCCTCCAGGAAGTTCTCAAAGAAAACTGCCCTGATGTTTTAGAACCAGAGGGCAAAATAGAGGTTGAAAGAATCCATCAATCACCTCCTGAAAAAGATCCCAAAAAGAAAACTCCTAGGAATATCATAGCCAGGTTCTAGAATTCCCAGATTAAGGAGAGAATATTACAAGCAGCCAGGAAGAAACAATTTGAATATTGTGGAAACACAATCAGGATAACCCAGGATCTGGCAGCTTCTACACTGAGGGATCAAAGGGCTTAGAATATGATATTCCGGAGGTCAAAGGAGCTGGGATTAAAACCAAGAATCACCTACCCAGCAAAACTGAGTATCATGTTTCAGGGGAAAATATGGTCATTCAGTGGAATAGACGACTTTCAAGCATTCTTGCTGGAAAAAAAAAAAAACCAGAGTTGAATAGAAAATTTGACATTCAGATACAAGAAGCAAGAGAAGCATGAGAAGAACTCCAAGTCTTACATTGGTTGAAGTTGACAGAATTCAGGAATAAGAGAATTTGTCCCGTTCATCTCTGATTAAAAAGCAATGTGGCACAGCAGATTGAGGACAAGCCTGGGAGTCAGGAAGGCCTGGATTCCAGTTCTACCACTAACACATATTGGCTATGTGGCTCTGGGAAAGTTACTTTATCTCTTAACTTCACAGGGAGCTCCACAAGACTTTAACTTATTAATAACTTGTAATTGCATTGTTGAAGGATGTCCACACACCAAGATTCCCTACAGGGATATAATAAAAAGCATAGAACAAAAAATGAAATTAAGGAGAAAGTAATGAAGGATATTTTAGAATCTTCACTGCTACAGTAAGAGAGTATTCAGGTTTGCTCTAGTATATTTTGTGCATTAAATCACAAATCAAATAAATACTTAAAAAAAAAAAAAAGAAAGAATCCCAGTTTCCAACTGTCCTTTAAGTGAGAAAGGACCACACCCTTCAAAACTGAACAAAATTTTAATAAAAAGTAACCACTAAGGTTAATCCAAAAGTAAGCCATGCTCTTCATGGAATTCTATGCACATCAAAATAGCAACCAGGGATCAACACACCAGGACATGTGGAACCTGCAGGTCAAATTACCAATCAGGGATCAGTCTTCCAAATTATACCTGTGGGTTTCTAGTGTTTACCTGTTCAAAATGAGTCATGTGTTTCTTAGGATTTTGACTAGACTTGCTAGAAAAACATGCCCTGTTCTCACTTTTGTCCTACCCTAAATTAAATTTTTAATGGTTAACCCAGATGTATACAACTACAACTGGGGACATTTCCATGACCCTAAGCTACTGCAGCACCTTTTCCATAGTAGTACATCATTTCATCTCTCTTTGCTCAGCAGCCAACTGGTGGAGCCATACATATATACATGTACATGAATATTATAATGTATGTATATATGCATAGACATATACACATCTCTATATACATCTGTACATACACACGTGTGTATGTACATATATATTTTTTAATGGACAAACATTGGGTTAATGCCGGTTGTCATAATTAACTTGATCAATCTTACTGAAAATGTTAGTCTAACATATGAAATTGTACGCAGCACTGCTAATAAAAAAAGGAATTATTATTCTGTCTTTAGTAGAAAATATAAAACTTTTCCAAGTTATGATCAAACAAAAATTATTTAGCCATATGTCATTCTCTAATCCAGTCCTATAAGACCTACTCTATGTGTCAAGCCCTATGCCAGGCAAAGGGAACATAAGAGACAAAGTAAAAAACCAGCCCCTGTCCCCAAGAGCTAACCTTTTTGCTCTTATTAGGGCTACAAGCTTCTTTCCTTTCAACTCCAATTTACTGTCTTACTTCCTGTTGACCCCAGGAAGACCCCAAATCCAGAAGACTAGAAAAGAAGATTAAATTAAGAACTGTATTCTAGTACATCATTTCAGCTTACTCTCTAAAAAAATCTTTTTTTTTTAAAGTTTTGATCTTATGTCTTTATATCACCTTCATTTCTGAAAATATCCCTCCCAACTTCTCTACCCTGCCAAAATCATCCCTTGTTGACAAAGAATAAAAACCGTAAGGAGGAAAAAAAGTAGTTCCCCAAAATTAAGCAATACATCATCAAAGTCTCCTGGTATATTCAATGCTATAGAACTAGAGTTCCCCACTTAAGCAAAAAAGGTAGGGAGATACATTTTTCACCTCTTCTCTAGGGCCAAGCTTCATCATCATAATTATACAGTGTTCAGTTTCATTTTTTTTTTTAAAGAAAAGTCTTTTAAACAAAAATACTTACTTGCTCCCACCACCCCTACACTTCTAACTGTTCACAGGCAAAGTAAATAATCTAAGTCAAGCAGGCATTTAAATGAAAAAGAAAAGTCTTTGTCTTAGAACAGTCTAAGACAGTGTGAAATTACAATAAATTCACAGAACAGATATATATGTAAAGTACTGCAGGAAGAGAGAAATGAACAGAAGTAAAAAGACATCGTTTTTTAGTCCAGGATCTCTAAGGTCATGCTAGTTTATGACTTGGGTAAATGACAACTCTCTGGATTGCAATTTTCTCATCTGTAAAATGACAGGGTTAGAGGAGATGATCTCCAAGGTTCATCTAGATAAAAAATCCCATGATCTGATATCTATTTTTACCCTCTTCCCTCAAGGAGAAAAAAGTGGCAAATCCCAAATTAAATGTAAGTGACCCAGGAAAAGCTGTTATTTCGGTTCACACCTCTGGCTCTTCCTTGATTCTTCCCTCTCCTAAAATTTATAAAGTCTATCAGCAGCCAAGTATTGTTGATTTTACCTCCATAACATTTCTCCCATCAATCCTCTCCACTTACAGAGTCACTACTACTATAACTTGCCTTTTGAGAGTCACAGTTGTTCAAAACAGAACTCACCTTTCCCTCTAAACCCTCGCTTCTTCCTAACTTCTCTATACTTGTGGAAAGCACCACTATCCTTCCAGTCACCTAGGTTCACAACCTAGTATCACACCTGGCTCCTTACTCTCTCTAGATTTCTGAAAACTACACACTATCTCTCATTAGACTGTGAACTTGTCAAAAGCAGGAACTGTTTTTGCCTTTCTTCATATTCCCAGAGCATGGCACAATGCCTGGTACACAGTAAGTACCTAGATGCTTACTAACTTGGAATTCCTACCTTCCTTCAAGGCTCAGCTCACTTTCTATCTTCACTCACCCTAGGAAATCTTTCCTGATCCTCTCAATTGTTAGCGTACCCTGACTCCTAAAATTCCTTTGCATTTTCTGAGCTGTACATACATCATGCTTCCCAGACTAGGTTAAGCTCCTTAAGGGCAGGAATTGTTTGGAGTTTTTGTTTTTACATCCCCAGAATAGCACGATGTCTTATATAGAGTACAAATTTAATCACTGTTTTTTTTAATCTTACTAAAGTGACCATAGCTAAAAGTTAAATGTATTTTTAACACTGAGTAATGACTGCTATCTCTCACCACAACTTAAGATGGACTCAATGAAGAAGGTAATTATACCTAAAGGAGGGTTAAAGTTGAAAGGGTCCTCAAAACTTAGCTAGTTCAATCCTTTTACCTAATGCATGAATTATCAAATGCAGAGCTACTGCATTTATAAGAAGTTATATTATTTCAAAACATAATGTTTTTGATGTATAAAAAGGTAGAGCAGAGAAAGAAAGGAGAGAGAAGCACTGAAGCAGTCCCAAAGATGACACCTTCTTGTCCTGCCCGATGTCCAAATACTTTTCTTGGATTAGGGAAAGGAGAAAACAAGCAAGAAAATGACAAGCACCAGAATCTGAGATTAGTTAAGAGGAAAAGAAAAGAGAAAACAGGCAGAGAAAAATAGAGATTTAGGATAAAGGCTGTACAATGTTGAAATCCTTTATAAACTGACAACTCTCTTTAGTATATAGAGAGAGGCCTTTAAAAATAATAATGGACCCATATTATTGCAGGCAAAGTCTTAACTTCATAATTACAATTTCATGAGCACATCACTTGGGAGCATCTTGCCTTTCTAATACTCTGCAGCAGTTGTTAACTAACAGACTATTCCCAGTGGGCTCAGAATAGATCATATTGCTGGCAAGGTAAAGAGACTTTATAGGACTTAAATTTAAAAGCCCAAACCATCTTGATGCAATGTTATGCTTGGGACTTTACACAGACAAATGTCAGGCAATTCAAAGCTGTGATTCCCAAAGTAAATATAATCTATTCCCCTGGTACATATGTATGTAGTATGCTGTTTCTCTCTGTATGATAAATCAATCAATGAGGCAGTATTACAGTTGTTCAGGGGAAAATAACTGAATTTCCTGACACTGGAACTCCTCAAAGATCAGCCATAACACTGCATTAACAATGAGAGTGAAATTTTGGTTTTGTTTACAGCATTTAATTACCCTTTCTTCCTTCCCTGGTCACACTTCGAATTCAGATTTTTACATACCCTTGGGCTTGCTGTGCCATAGTGGAAACTTTAAAAAACCAAAGCACAAGAAACCCAATCAAGTGTTTCTCTGCTTGCATTCTCTCAATGGCCATCTGGAGTAAGGCTCAGCTGGTTAGTCTTAAAAAGTGATATACATAATTTTTCAAATGCAGTGAGAGGTGTTTTACATCACCTCACTATCAATTCACAGCTTTATTTCTAGAAACACATCTAAGAATTAGCCACTTAAAAACCTGAAGTAAAAATGCATCAACCTATGGAAGACAAGTGTTTACAATTATATTAGAGGCTTTGATCCTTTGATGACTGGAGGCCAGATAACATGATGAAAAAATAAGTGTAATTTCATAACCTGAAGCTAATTTTTACAAAGAAATCATCACCTAAATAAGAGTTTATAAGGAATTTCTTCTCGACCCTGATAAAAATTTAAGTAACAAATGTTACACACATTCTGAAGCAAGGCAATCATGTTTAAGATGCGTTTTTCAACAATTCAGTGAGGCACAGTGGTTTGGAATACCTGGGTCTTGTTCCAGTCTCTTATACTTACTAGTTGTGTGACCTTGGGCAAATCACTTAACCTCAAAAGTATGCTCCCCAGGAAACTCTTATGACATGTCTCCTTTTAATCGGCCAACTCAAGTCAACAAGCAAAGATAGGTTATGGTCAGGTTGATGAAAGGAGCTTCTATAACAGATTTCCACACACTGATTGAAAGAACCTATAAAATACTTATGGTACAAACTGAAATATGAACATTATGTCCAGTATTCTCTCTACACTATTAATTTTCTTAAGCATCTTTGTGCAAGGAAGGTATCCTGAGCTAAGTACCAGGATTTATTCTGGTGGGTAAGAATGGGGGGTCCCTGATCTGTGATTTTATCATTATGAGTATAGGGAACTCCCTGGTCTGAGAACTTCATGACTTGATGCAGACTGCAACTCTATAAATTGCAGGATGCAATGTAATTTATAGCCTTAAAAAGTTGCCTAGGTCACTTACATAGCTAAATAACTTGTCCATGGTCATGTAGTGTATTGTAGGTAGAATCTGAACTCAGATCTTCTAATTGGGAGACCAGTCCTCTATCCAGTACACAATGCTTTTCAAGTATTAGACAAAAAATTGCAACAGTTTTTGGCCTTCAAGGAGAGTAAATCTTTCGACATTTCTTAAATTGTAAGCTTTTTGAGAGTAGGTACTATCTTTTGCCTCTTTTTGAGTCTCTAGAGCTTAATACAGTGCTGGGCACACAATAGACACTTAATGTTTACTGTTGATTCTGGGGGAGGAAGAAATGCAATATGTACACAGATATGTAAATGAGATAATTTGATGAAGGTGAGAATCTACCGAGAGAGAGAGAAAGAGGGAAGGCTTCAGGAAGAAGATTGCAACTGAGCTAAACCCAGAAAAAAGATAAGCTCCTCTCTAGGCTTAATTTACTGGAGACTGCTGTGAAATTAATATGAGTCAGCATCCAGTGGAAGCCCTGATTGCTGATAAAATTACAGGGCTATGAGGGGTCCTATATTCATGGAATTTTAGGAGCAGATCATCTATTTAGCCCAGAGATGTCGAATTCCTGCAGGCTGCAGAGTTGAGTTTGAAAAACACAAATTAACATTACCTAAATTTGTACTAAATGTTGCACTAAATTTTCATTTTGTTAAACACTTCGCAATTACATTTTAACTCGAGTCTGACACCTCTGAACTTGCCTAGCCTGATCACTTTACTAGTAAGATGAGATGACTCGCCCCAGGCACACTGACTGGGGTCCAATTTATAGCCAAACCCGACCAGAACTCAAGGTTTCTTACTTCTTGTCCAGCACCCTGGATTCACCAGCTTTTCTCTATTAAGAATTTTATAACTCTTCCTGGGGTACAGATGGCAATGGCAACTCCCTTCTATCAGTACGACAGTGTAAACTTTTTTTGCTATAAAAGGTTTAAATTTTCCTACTCTAGAACCCACTGATTTTGATCCAAATCTACTTTTTCTTACTCTGTGTGGAACAGGTCCTCCAGTTTTAAGTACAAAATTAACTCCAAAATACAAAGTTAACTCCAAAATAAATTATTTACAAGTAGATCATAAACAACATAAAGCCTGAAAAAAGCTTCATAACTTTCAGTGTGTGTTCACTGGCTACAAAACAAATTCAACCACTCATCGACATTGTATTATTCTTGCTAGAAAAGTTTTGTGTAGCATTTAAACTTCTCTTCAAACAATTGCACACTGAATTTCATTGCCTGAGTGCCATTATTTGTTGAGGAATTATACAGAGGAAGAAGGTAACAAGTTGCCAAAACCATAATGACATATTTTCTAAAAGTTTTTGCCATTTGCTACACAAATACAAGCTAAATAACTGTACAAAAATAAACTTCCACATCCAGACAAATTTGTACTCATCCAAGATATAACATTCTCCCTCACAAATGGTTCCACCTAATATAGGACCTAATATAGGACAATAATATCCCCCCCCCAAAATAAAAGGTAGCTGATTTCAAATATAAATGCCTTACTTTTATACTAAAAAAAAAAAAAAAACCATTTCACATAAAATATAAGCTCTATTTGCTGTAGGGAACCTCATTTCTCTTTAAAAAGAAAAAGTATGTTGATCAATAAGCATTTATGTTCACTGGACTGGGTACTAGGGATACAGAGACAAAAATGAATGATATTCATAATCACAGGTTACAGATATGTAGCAGAAAGTGAACTTAAAGGTCAACTTCTCCAACTCTTCATTTTATGAATAAGGAAACTGAGGTCAATGAGGGTAAGTCCCTTGTGTAAAGTCAAAGAGATAGTGCCAGGGCAGGGATAGGAAGCCTGGTGCTCTGGCTCCCACATTCTTCCCACTGTACCATGATTCTTTCCCATTTCTTTCAAAGCCTGTCAAAGCATTCAGTAAAAGCTCTCCTACAACACTGGCAGTGTCAATACTAACATTTTGGGAAGCCCATTTTATCTCTGAGAAGGCTAATTATGAACTTAAAACTCATTTCCTCTCCTTTCTTTACTTTTAGAAGGCTAATGGCTCAACATCCCAATAGTTCAGACCATCAACTAAGGAACTTCATGACCACAACTTTTGCAAACCACTTAGGGCTTCTCATGCTGCTCAATTCTTTTATCTCCTGGAGGAAATAAACATCTTAATCAAAGGCAGGAGTAGTACCACAATAAAGTAAGATACTTTATTTAGGAAAAAAAAAAAGTATTTCTGTATTCCCAAGGCAAACAAAAAGGAAAACTGGGAATCCCATGAACAGCAGCAAGGACATAAAGTTGGGAAATCCAGAAACTTCTTCCTTGGTCTGTTGCTAAGTGACCTTGGCTAAAACCACATTCTGGATTACAAAATTTTTCCACCTATAAAATGAAAATGTCTCCCTGGTTAAAATGTTTTTTAAAAATCTTTTACAGGTAGAGATATTTCCTAACTTATAAATGTTCAGTTTATAGGCTGATGGACCAGCCTATGCTACTCTGGGTAAGATTAACATAAAGCAAGAACTTTGTTTCTGATAGAGAAAAAATTTTATTCATAAGAACAATGTTATTAATGATGATTACATTTCCAGGCTAGCTCACAAAAATCTATTTAACCTATTGAATATTTAATAATCCAACATATAGCCATATAATCCTAAAATATGAGGAACCTAATCACAATTCTTGTTTCTACAGGATATGCTTTCTGGGTTCTAAATAAGCAAATTACCAACTACAAAACACAACTCATATATGAATTATGGAAAAGTAAATTAAGTGTAATTGAGATACGAGGACTGATACTTTTCTGTTCATCTTTAAGCATGACAAAGAAGTAATAAAAGCCAAAAATCTTGAAATGCCTATGGTCAGTCTCTCTGTCTCTCTCTCTCCCTCCTCCCCCCATACACACATATATATATTTATATGTATACACTAATCTAACAAACTGTGAACAGATTTATGACCTCTCAAAACTGACAGGATCTTAATTCTCTTTTATTTAATATTCCTTTATGCTATATATCACAATGTATATATTTTTTCTTCTATAAAGGAATAAAAACATCAGACTTGGACAATAAGAATTGCTTTAGAAACGTTGCCTCTATCTTAAATTTACACAGTTGTAAAAATAAAAATGCAGATGTTGTCAAAGACTAGTAGTTAATAGAATGATGTTCTATTAAACACGAGTATTCTGGGTAGAGAACTTTTATTTTTTCTGTTCAATATTTACAAAAGCCTAAACTACCCAGAAAAAGGAAATTTAGGCATTTTAAAGATAGGAGTCTTAAAAGTTGTCTTTTTTGAGCTGATCTCTCTAGAATCCTCTAATGTGGTTCCTTACACCACAATCAAGAATTTATATAGTTCTAATCTCTAAGGAGTTTAACATGCTTCACATGTATTATCTCACCAATTCTCAAAGCATCCCACTGAGGCAGGAAGGGATATGGTTTATTACCCCTATTTTACAGATGTACAGTGGTTATAGTTGCTAGACTGGTGCAATATATTTAAAAAATCAAAAAAAAGATTCTCTAGAGATCATCTTCAAGTGGGATTCTTCAGAGTGTATAAGACACTGAAAGGCAGGAAAGCTTGATTTTAATCTTAGTGCCACCATAACCAGCTACATAACCTCACACAAATAACTTAACCTATCTGCATCTTTCTTTATTCATCTGTAAAATGGCAGGATTGGACTGGATAATGGCTAATATCACTTCCACTGAGAAAAACCTTCAATTTCACAATAATTCTTCACTTATTCAAGAAACCAAAGAAACAAAAAGATTATAAAATTCTAAAAAAGCAAAGAAGATTGGCTGGCACCTTTAAAACAGCATATCCTGCAAAGCCAAGTCCAAGCATTATATCTGGTCATTTGTGAAAAAGAAGAATTTGAGTCATTCTTCCAAAAGAACCCAGAAGTATGCAGTGCATTCAACATGAAAACTGACCAAATAGGAGAAACAGTTTCAGAGAGAAATGAAAGACTGAGAAGGGAAATATTTGTTTTCACATGGCTGAGGCTAGACAAGACCAAGTCTATATTTGCAATTTGATTTTTCCTAAAAACAAACAAAAACCTCACTGGCTGACAGACACTGAAAATGCAAATAATATAAGTAGTAAAAGATATAATGAGGAAAATCAGGAGGCTAGGAGGAAGAAGTGCATTAACATTTCAGAGGGAAAAAAATGTCATTTCTCAGTAAATCATTAGGGGGTAGGATACTATGGAGGGATGATTCTCCAATAAGGAAGGAAAGAGTTATGTAGGGACCCAGGTAAAAACTGTTTAAGACTCAAAAGGGGAAGTAATTAGAAGAAAAAGTAGTAGTTGAGTCTCCAACAGAAAGGAAAGACTTTGGCAACACTAAGATGTGCTCCAAGACAGACAGAAGACGGTGAGAAAATGATTAAGAGAGAAGAAAGGGGAAGGAGATGCAACTCTTTAGGAGATTAACTTCTCTGACATGAGGCAGTTCTAACTCCTTACTACATAGGAGGATACTGATAGGGCTACAGGCACAGCTCAGAAAAGGTTGATTAAGAGGAAGTCATGGGTTCAGAGGGGATGGTATAACATCAAAATGAGCAAGAAAAGAGAAAAAAAGGCAAGTAACAGGAGTAGGCCCTGGAATGGGGTGATGGAGCATTTCTTACTGCATCCTTCTGCCTCCAATAAGACTGAAGAATGAAGGGTATGGAAGTAGAACATTTCTGAGAAACATACATTACAAACTAATGTAACTGAAATAGAGATGAAATGTTGGAGCAGGAAAAATCAGGCAACATAATTTGTTTATGGCATTCTCAATTCCTTTCTCTGAGATGATTGTTTAAAACTTCATTTCTTGTTTTGGTAAAAGAAAGTAAAAAAAAAACACAAAAAAGAAAACAAAAATAAATCAAGGAAACTGGATCTGGGCAGGGGGCTAAAGAGAAAAGGTCAGAATCAGATAAGTATAAGCAGAAACAAATCACAAAGATTAAAAGCTGACTTAAAAGAGGGAGAAAATTTACATAAAAATATTTAATGGAAGAAAACCTGAATTTAACTGCTATAACTTTAAATGTAAATAAATTAAATTCCCCCAAATAAAAAGAATGGAGAAATGAATTTAAAACCCCAACAATATACTATGAAAAACACATTTAAAATGTTCAGATATATGCAAAATAAAAATGAGATCAGAACAAAAACTATTATGCTTCAGATGACTCAAAAAAAGCAGATGCAATCGTGTGTGACTTCAGATAAGAAAAGAACAAAAAAATTATCATGTCAGAAGAGATAAGAAAATGACATAATCCTAAAAGGCCACAAAAACAATGAAAAAAATAATATTATTAAATATATGTGTACCTAAGTCGCACAGTGCTTAAGTTCCTTAAAAAAAAAAAGCTGTTAATTTCAAAATAGCATTAACAATAAAATAAGGGTAAAAGATATTAACACTCCTTTCTCAAAATAGGAACAATTCAACAGAAAGATGAAAAGGAAAATATAAAGCTGAAGAAATTGATGGAAAAAATTAGACTTAACTAACATATGGCCACTTCTGAATGGGAATATTAAAGAATGCAAATATTTATCAGCATCCTCTTCCAAAAGGGATCATGTACCAGGGAACAAAAGAATCATAAATATAAGTTAAAAGACAGAAAAAATAAACATTCTTTAAAAATTATAATACAACATAATTGAAACAGAAACACAATATTTGACATACTGAATGAGTCAATAAAAGAAATTATAGATACAATAAATATTTAAGTTAAAGACAATAGGAACATAAAGTAACAAACCAAAACTCATGGGATGCAGCTAAAGTAGTCCTGAGAGAAAAATTTAGAGTTGTGAAAATTTATATTAACAAAAATGAAAAAGAAAGGATCAATGAACACAGCATGCACTTAAGAAAACTAGAAAATCAATAAGATGACAAACCAAAAGAATTATAAAAGAAATCCTGAAAAATTACATGAGAAATAAACCTAAAAAAATCAAAGGACCACAGAAATGATGACACCAAAAGTTGTCTTTTTTTTTAAAGAGTAAGAAAAAAATCATGAAATCAGTACATAATCTGATCAAAAAATGGGGGGGGGGGGGGGGTGGGAATGACATTACAAAAACAAAAAGTTAAAAAAGTAAATTCAAAACAAATTTAAAGTAAAGGAAGAGAATTATCAGAAACTACTATGAGCAATTACATGGCAACACAAAAGGAAATGAGTGCATAGCTAAATACATATATGTATGTATGTGTACACATATACATACATTTTATATATGTGTGTATATTTATATACACCAAGGAACAAAATGAGATTTTAAACAACCCAGTGTAAAAAAAAAAAAGCATGTTATAAACAAATTGCTAAAGGGGAAGATTAGACAACTTTATAAGTGGATTCTATCAAGTATTTAACATGCCTATGCTACAAAAATTATTCTCACAATTAAAGACAGGCAATAAGTGACCAAACTCCATTCATAAGAAAAACTATGATCTTGATACACAAATCAAGGGAGACAAAGCAGAGGAAGAATTATAGCCCAGATTTCACTACTGAATAATAATGCAAAATAAAATCTTCTCCAAAAGATGACAGAAATATATCCAGAATAAAATTCACTACAAACAAATCAGAGTCATATCAGAGTAGTAAAAATGACTTTATAGGAAAACAATTAGTATAATTAATCATTTAAAAAGACAAGCGACAAGAACCACTTATTTCAATAGGTGCAGAAAAGACCTTTGACAAAATACAGTATTTATTTTATATATATAAAAAAAGCTTAATGAATATAGATATGGATGGGATGACCCTTCTTTTATGTAATTAAAAGCATATATCTAAACTAAGAACCTTCATTATTTGCAATGGAGAAACATTAGAAGTTTTCATTGTAGAAAGAGGGGTAAAGCAAGGATGATCCCTTTTCCCACTACCATGTGTCATAGGCCTAGAAATGCTAGCTATAATAAAAAGATAACAGAAAAAGATTGAAGCTATAAATATCAGGAAATAAAAGGCAAAGTTATCTCTATTTGCAGATGACAAGATGATATACCAAGAAAACCCCAGAGATTCAGCAAAGAAGCTACAAAGGTTAATTGCTTATGTAAATTTGCTGGTTACAAAACAAATTCACAAAAATCATTAGCATTTCTATACTAGCCAGCTAGCTAGCATTTAACTGTGCTTTAAGCACATTAAACCATACCACCTAACTATCTATTTTACTATATTAGCAAAAGTCAGGATTAAATAATAAGGAAAAAAATCCCATGAAATATTTTAAGTATCTAGAAATTAACCTACACCTACACACATACACATTACTTATGTAAATGCAACTACAACATATTCTTTGTACAAATAAATGCAAATGACTTAAAATGGAAAAATTCATGAACCTGTGTCAATACAAAATATTAAAAAAAAAAAGGGGGGGTGGCTAGGTGAATACAGCACCACCCTGGAGTCAGGAGGACCTGAGTTCAAATGTGGCCTCAGACACTTAACACCAAACTAGCCATGTGACCTTGGGCAAGTCACTTAACCCCAACTGCCCTGCCTTCCCCCCTCCAAAAAGCAAAAAAAAGAATACTATTACTAAAATTTATTTCCATATTTAGTGCTAGACAAATTACCTAGACAAAATAATAACAAAATTTAGTTGTATGTTCTCTTTTTGTGTTTAATGATTTCAACTAATTAAGTTTTATGTCTTTTGACAAGTATTTTAAATACAAAGTATATTATTTTGGATTAACCTCTAAATTGAGTGTTTTGTCTTGTGTGAATAAAGCCACAGGACTCTGTGCCTTTCAGCTAGTGGTTTGGTTTCTTTGTTGCAAAGCATTCTAATATTTCAATTATTTTATTGTAGAAATGTTTCTTTTAAAAGTTAAGCTTTAAATAAGATTTTAGTGAAATAAGCTCTGCTTTTATTCATCCATTTTCTCATTTTTTTCCCTTGAGAATCTAGATCTTTTTTTTGTTCTTCCAACTAAATTTCATTCAATGTTGATCTGCTATATACATGTTCTCATTTCTGAGCTTGTCTTTTCCTCTTTAAAATGAGGAAGTTGATTCTTACCAACTCTAAAATTCAATGATCCTACAAAGAGTTGACCATTGACATTCAGGGAACATGTCTGCTTATAGCTTATTGAGAATGTATGGTGTAAAATATTGGTCTAAGTCTAATTTCTGTCAAATTGTCTGGGATTTCCCATAAGTTGTCTAAAAGGAAGTCCTTCCCTTAGTTAAGTCATCCAAATCTGTGCAAACGATTTTGATTTGCTCCTGCACTATTTCTGATTATCTAGTCTGATCCACTAAACTATTTTTGTTTTTACTCAGAACCAAATAGCTTTGTTTTATTATGTAGTTTGAGTTATTGAGGGCTGCAGTGAACTGGCTGGTAGGAGGCAAATAGATCAGCTGTGTGACCTTGGACAAATCACAATCTCCCTAGTTTTATGTGGTGCAGCACAGGGGTGCTCCAGGAGTACAAGACCTAGATTCTCAATGGAGACCCAGGAGTAAGGAAGACCTGAATTTGAATTGAATCAATCTGATGGCACTTTCTAGCTGTGTAACCCTGGACAGGTCACCTCACCTCAGTTTCCTCATCTATAAAATGGGATGACAATAGTACCAGGGTTATTGTGAGCATCAAATGAGCTAGAAATTGTAAAGTGCTCGGTGCATGGGACATAGTAAACAGTGTATAAACGTTAAAGATGATGAAAATGAAGGAAGATGAAGGCAAACTTAGAAGAACCAGGAAAGGTTCCCTGCAACCCTAACATTCTTAAGGCATGAAACCCGCCCAGTTCAGAGCTCCTGCAGTTCTGGATAAGGACTAGAAGGCAGGGAGGGCTCTGCCTGGTTAGCTCTCGTTATCAATGACCACTTAATAGTTTCATTAATCAGGAAGCTGCTCCCAGAGCAGGAGGCAACCCCATTACCCGAAAGACTGAGGCGAGACAGAGCCAATCCCAATTCGGAGCAAAGGGGCCGTCCTGGCCCCCTCCGGGTAGCTCGGGAATGGGGCCGGTTCTCCCCCAGTTACCCTTTCCCCCAGGCCAGCCCTGCCCGCGCCGGGGCAGAGGAAGGAAAGAGGACCTGAGAACCGAGGCAGCCAGAAGGGGACAGAGACGACCAGAGGAGCGCCCCGGACACGGTCTCTACGGCCCTGGTGGAGCGCAGGGGGCACCGCCCGCGGCCCGAGCTGGTCCGGTCAGGGGCCCCGGACCGTCTCCTGGGCCTGGGCGAGGGAGGTTCCCTTAGGGGTTGTGAGGGTGCTCAGGGCCCAGACCAGAGACCATTTCCTGTCAGTACCCCCGGAGTCTCGGAAGGAGGTGCGACAGCTCGGCTACTCACGTTGAACCAGCCTGTCCCCGGTGAAGGTGGAAGAACAACTGGTGACAAGCGCACAGGGTACGCCGGCAGCCATCGCTGCCTTTTCCGAGCCGCCTCGCTCCCAGAGCCACTTCCGCTCTGGACCGCACCACCTCCACCACCTTGGGGGGGGGGGGGGGAGAGGGCGGTGTGAGGAGAAGGGTCACAGAACGCACTCAGAATCGGCCCTCCGAATGGCAGGGGCTCGAGGGCCCCTCCCCTTCCCTCCCCCGGAAGCGTGGAGAGTCCAACGTCCAAGCTCCTTCTTTCTCCCCCCTCTTCCGGTGGTTTCGAACGGACCAGGAAGCGCGTTTCGTTGCCATGGGGACGAACACACTTTTCTTATTTCCCCTCACTCTTCGGGGAGGCTCCTGGAAGGCTGCATCCATTTTCGTTACCTTTACCATGGCCGAAGAAACTGGGCCTCGCGACCCTATCGGAGCCATCTTAGTGAAGGTGGTAAAAGGCCCCCCCCCCCCCCCCCCCCCCCTCCCCCTCTGCCAACACCACCCTCCAGTCTTTAAAGAGTCTTTTAGGTAGTTTTCAACTTCCTTGTACCCACCCAGGGTTGCTTCCACTCAGAGTCGCACTTCCCTGTGTGACACACACCCGGACACGGACGCACACACGCACACACAGATACGGACACGGACCCACACTAGAGGACCCGGTTTCACAATACCACCAACACACGCATCCTCCAGCATGTCAAACAGGACCCTAGTCCACAGAACCCAACCCCCTTTATTGAGAATATATATATTTAAAAACACCGACCAAACTTAGGAATGCTTTAGTAAAGTTCCAAGCAGTATATAAAAGTGAGTATATAAAAAGAAGTAAAGAGTATTACAAACAGGGCTTGCCCACAATCATATTTGGTATAATTTAGAGATATGACAGCTGAGGGGGAAAAGGAAAAGAAGGAAAAGGGGTGAAATTTTTTTTCGATATTGAGCAAAAAAACATTAAAAGTTGAAAAAAAATCTCCTTTTGCTAGGTTTTTAGACCTCTAGCTACCCACCTAGAAGTATATACACTTGAAAAGGGGTGAGGGGTTTAGAAGGAAGAGTTAGAACAGCATTAGATGCAGCATTATACAAGGGGATAAAAGGGCCAAGGACCACTATTGTAGCAATGGTCAGCAACCAACAATGGGAATGTAAAGACAAAAATAAACTATTTTCTGCCCTTAAAGATCTTATATTCTCTGATGGAAACATGTAAACATGTAAACATAAGTAAATTCAAAAATAAATACAAAGCACTTTTGGAAGGGGACAGCAGGTTCCTAGGAGGCATCAAAACTTATACATAGCACTTATTATTTGCCAGACACTATCTTAGCTAGGCACTTTAGAAATAATATCTAATTGGATCCTCACAACAACCTTGCCAGGTAGGTAATGCTGTTATTCCTGCTTTACAGTAGAGGAAACAGTTTAACTTACTTTAAAGAATTATCTTTAATCACAGTCATAGACTCTTAAGCATTTAAAAATCTAGCTCAGCCTATACTAGTAGCAGGAATCAGTGCTTCAGTTATGGGAAAACTACAACTACTCAGGCTAAATGAAGGGTCACTTTAGGGTAAGACCATTGAGAAAGAAATGAGTAATTCAAGATAGAAGGAATAGAAGGATTTTAGAGTTGGGAATTGAGGATTTATTAGTTTTGTTTTTTTTGTTTTTGTGGGTGTCATAGACCCTTTTTGGTAGTCTGGTGAAGCCTATAGATTCCTTTCTCTGAGTAATGTTTCCAAATGCCTAAAATTAAAAATGAAACCAATGATATAGAAATGTAGCTATCAAAAATTGTTTTAAACTGAAACTCATGGACCCAAAAGATCCACCATCTAGCCCAAATCCTTTATTTTCAAATAAAGAAACTAGGGCCCAGAAAGATTCAGTTATTTGCCCAAAGTTACACAGCAAATTAGTGACAGACCTCGTAAAAGAACACAAGTAGTCTCATTTCCAGTCTAGGATTGTATCCACTAAATTCTGTTTCCCAAATGTTAGCCTGTTGAACTTAAACTGATCTTTATACCCAAAGTGCCAAACTTAGTAAGCATTCAATAAACATTTTCTGAAATAAAACTGAGTGTAATGGATACTGGTTCAACCCTGAAATCAAAAAGACTTGGGTTAAAATTCTTTCTCTGACACATGCCATTTAAGTTTCTCATTATCCTCAGCAACGCTCTAAAATTAAGTTACAGATGACTGGTTGATCTTCAGTGGGGCACATTTCCCATACATAGAGTTCCCTGCACTAATGAAATCACAAAACAAGACCAAAGCAAAAGTAAAACAGCTTATCTAATCATGATATATTTATATTGTGAAATGACCACAGACTTCCACATAGCTTGATAATTGGCATATAGCATAGTGCTGAATTTAAGGATAGGGTGGATGCCTGTTCAAATCCCACCTCTGATACTTATTCACAGTGTGATTATGGGCTTTACTTTTCTGAGCCTCAGTTTCCTCATCTGTAAAAAGAAGTGGTTGAACTAGGTGGTCTCTAAGATTCCTTCCAGCTCTCAATCACTTATGATAACTAAGCATTTGAAATATCAAATTCTCTTCTATGAAATGCCAGCATGGATCTCCTTAAAACATGGAGCCCCATTTGACTTTTCTTAGGTCTTATTAACCCACAACAAAATACCTCAGCAAGCAATCATCTGGTCTCTACCTGAAGACCTTCACAAGAACCCTATTTAAGAACCCTATTTTATTTCTGAACATTCTGATTGTTAGGAAATTTTTTTTGATGAATCTAAATTTGACCCTTTGCAGTTACTGTCAATTTCTCGTGGGTCTGCTCGCTGGGGACAAACAGAACATTTTATTCCCTCATCAATATGGCAACCTTTTAAATACTTGACAATCTTCTTCAACCCCAGCATCCATTCCTTTATCTAGTCCTCAAATCATAGGAACTTAAAAGCCATTACTGTTGTCATTGTCTTCCTCTGTATATGCTCTACAATTTATCAATATACTTCCAAAGCTGTGGCTCCCAAGACTGAATACAATACTCCAGATCAGACCAGGGTAGAAGACAGATTATAATCTCCATATTCCTGGATGTTTCCTCTCTCTCTTGATTTAGCCCAAAACCACATTAGCTTTTTTGGCTTCTACATCACATTGATGATCCATATTGAGCATGGAGTACACTAAAACCTTTGAATTTTTTACGGAACAATTGCTGTCCAACCATGTTTCTCCCATCTTGTACTTGTGAAGTTGATTTTTAGAATGCAAATGTTAGACTACATTTATTCCTATTCAGTTTCATGTCATTAGGACAGCAATGTTCTGGCCGTTCAGAATCTTTTTTGAATCCTGACTCTATCATCCAGTATATTAGCTATTCCTCCTTTCCCAACTTGGTGTCATATGCAGATTTAATAAACACTCCATCTTTGTCCTCAGAATGTCTCTGATAAAAATATTACACACCAAAAGGTCTGTATAGAGCTCTGAAGCAAAAATATTAAATAGCAAAAGGACTGGATAGAGCTCTCAAGCACTCTACCAGAGAATCACTTCCAAGTGAATAGCAAATAATTATTAACAATTAATTTTGAATCCCAACATTTAACTCATTCTGCATCTATTGTATTATCATCTAGTAACCCATCTGTCTCCCTCTATTCACATGAAGAGCATGAAATACTCTATTAAAAACTTTCCTGAAATCTAGGTAACCTATGTCTCCAGTATTAGTAACCCTGTCACTAAAAGAAATAAGGTTAGTCTGGCATAGGCTGTTATTGATGAAATATATCTTCTTTCTTGATGAAGATATATTGTCTATTTATGATCATTGCTTTCTTTTCTACATGTTAAGCATTTCTTTTAAAATCCAATCTAGGGTTTTTTTCATGAATCTAAGTCAAGCTCACTAGCCTATAATCTGCTCATTTTATTCTCTTCCCTTGTTTTACAAAATCGGGACTTTTAACCTTCTCCAATCTTGTAGTGTTTCTCTCATTTTCCATGATTTTTCATATATTATTGACTAGATGATCTCTGAAGTCTCTTTAATTTCCAAAATTTCAGGAGGTCTTTTCTTTCTTTCTTTTTTTAAATTTGTTTTGGAGGGGGAAAGTGGGGAAGTTGGGGTTAAGTGAATTGCCCGAGGTCACACAGCTAGTAAGTGTTAAGTGTCTGAGGCTGGATTTGAACTCAGGTTCTCCTGACTCCAAGGCTAGTGCTCTGTTCACTGTGCCACCTAGCCACCCAGAAGGTCTTAAAATGATTCAAGATTACATGATTAAACCTCATTAATTCTATTTCTATTATTGTAGATTTTGTAAGATTCAAATAGAGGTTGAATGGAAGTTTACTATTGTTTAACAAATCTTTCTTATATATGTGTATATACATATATATATATATATATAATAAGTCTAGGGTACATATGGAATTTTGAAGAACCATTTAAATTGCTTAAAAGAATAAAAACAGTTTTTGATGGTAGACAGAGAGCTGGCCTCAGAGTCAGGAAGGCCTGGGCTTGAGTCTTGGTATTGGCTTGGCTGTGTGATCCTGGGCAGGATCCTACTAAACCAATGAAATGACAAGTTAAAATCCACAAAGAAGTATAAAGTTTTAAAATTCATTTAAATGCAACACACTGTTCATACAGCATTCTTTTCTTATTCATTAAGAACACTTTCCAATACCAATCTGCACTAGGCAATATTATTTTAGATGCATTTGAGCTAATGATTTACTTGAAAGAAATAAAACTGCATTTCTTTTAAAAATTTCTGTAATTCAAGTTTTTACTCATTTAAATAGGCCTCTCCAAATTAGTCTGAATTAGTAAGATTTTAATTTAGTTATGATAGCTATTAAATGTTGGGATCATTAAATAGGATAGTGAATGCTTGTGGTCTAATCGTGGAAAAATGCTGGGTCATTCTTTTACTAAACTTTTCTCTGATGTTCAACAGATACTTTCCAATGCTGATCCTGAGAGATTTCACTCTTGTTCTCATTAGATGTCCTTCTCTCAGTGATGCTTGTTCCATCCAGCTGTTAACTAGGGATTAGTAAAACTGCAAAAGAATTACTTTATATTGAAATCAAGAGTTGACTTAAAGCAACCCAAAGTGGTTCTTTCATTATGTCAGAAACTATGATCTTTAAAAGAAAAAAATGTAGGCTAAGGTTAACTTGATAAAGAATTGGCTCTAGGTGCATTTAGTTGTTCTTGTTGTTTCAGCCACACCCTATTCTCCATGACTCCATTTGGGGTTTTCTTGGCAAAGATACTGAAGTGGTTTTCCATTTTCTTCTCCAGCTCATTTTACAGACAAGGGAACTGAGGCAAAGTTAAGGGACTTGGCCAGGGTCACATAGGGAGTGTGTGTCTGAGGCTGGATTTGAACTCAGGTCCTCCTGACTTAGGGGCTGGTGCTCTGTCCACAGCATCACCTAGCAGCCCCTTGATGCATTTATCTAACAAATATTTATTAGAACTTATTTTTATTAATTCCTCTGCTTCTCAGGATAGTCATCAAGGTTCTGGACTGATTCTTCTTCTTTTCTTTCTCTGTACTTCATGATCTCAGCAGCCACCAAGGTTTTATTTATCATCTCTATGCAGATGACTACCAGATCTACGTGTATGTAGTCCTATTCTTTCTCCTAATTCCAATCCCACATAACCAACTGCCTATAAGACCTTTTGAACTGGATGTCCCATAGACATATCGAACTTAACATATCCTAGACAGCTTTCACCCCAAAACCTTCCCTGCTTCCAGACATCCCCATTTTCATGATGGCACCACCATCTTTCCCTGTCATTCAAGTTCACGGTTTCAGTTTATTCTTTGTTCCTCTCATTCATCATTCAGCCTTATCTAAGCAGTTATAAAGTGTTGTCTATTCAAACTCCACCATAGCTCTCATATTCATTTCCAACTCTCCATTCACCCAGTTAGACCCTTATCGCCCCTCACCTCATTTACAGTAATAATTGGTTAGCCTGCCTCAAGTCTTTCCCCTCTCTAATCCTTCTTCCATAGCTGCCAAAGTGATATTCCTATAATATAAATCTAACTATCATGTCACTCCCTATACTCAGTATACTCCAGTGGTTCCTTATTACTAGCACCAATAGTCTCTCCTCTGCTTGGCATTTAAAGCCCCTCACAATGGAGCTTCACCCTACCTTTTCAAACTTATTATATATTACTTCCCTGCACATATTCAATGGTCCAGCCAAACTGGTGGTCATGACATTCCATCTCGCCTCTCTCTCTTTGCACAGACTGTCCCCTCTTCCCAGAATGTATTACCTCATCTTTGTCTCTCAGCACATGTGTACATTCTGCATGAAGCCTTCCCTGGTCCCCCTCACCAGCCATTTGTGGCTGCCTCTCCCCCTGCAGTTACCTTCTATTTATACTGTAATGTGCACAAATTGTTTCATGGATATCTTCTCAGTGCCCTAGCATAATACCTGACACATAGTAAGTTCTTAATAAAAGTTTATTGATTGATTGAATATTTGGCTAAAGTATCTGGAGTTAAGGTTTCTCAGAGGTGGGTACTATACACTCAAATATACCCTTCATAACTTTGATGAAAGCGAATAGAATAAAACCAAGAAAAAAAATGTGGTAATGTTTAGCACAGCACCTGACAAATAGTAGATGCTTAATAAATGTTTATTGATCATTAATTATGAGTGATAATGAAATGATTACTATCTTTGGAGTTAGAAGTGCTGGGTTCAAAGCTTGACTGTCACCTAATGCCTATGTGATCTTGTGTAAGTCACTTAAACTCTTTGGGTCTCAGTTTCCTTCTCTGTAAAACAAGATCCTATTCACCTCTAAATCTATGGTGTAATAAAATAGAAGTCACAGATATAGAGCCAGGAAACCCTTTCAGACAATGAGAGATTTAGCCTTGTTTACTTCTGGAGCAAATTCACTTCTGTTCAATTTAGCTAATGTTCATTAAGAGCCTATAAACTAGAGGCAGAGTATTGCATTAGACTTTTGGGGGTGAAACAATGTTTGAATTCCTTGCCTTTGTGGGGAAATAATGCATGCACAAGTAACCACAATATAAACTATGATACATGGTAAGTGCATAAGAGAGGTACAAACAAGATATGTGGAATGTGTAATTACTGAAAAGGGAAATTGGGGCAAAAAAAGAAAAGAATATAATTCCATAGAGATTGTACAGATAATAGACATACTGAAATTTCTAAAGCTTTTTTTTTTTAAAACCAGGCATCTCTAGGTTCAGTAAAAAATACTGAATACTCCACAAAACAAGTGATTTGTTAAATGCCATCATGCTGAAATAATCAGATAACGGCTGACAAAAAGATTATGTATGAATTTCAATATGGTAAAAGGGTCTTTGAAAAAGGACCTGAAAGAACATGGTAGTTTCTTTCCCAATGACATTCTAGTGGAAGGTCTCCTATAAATATTCTAGAATCATAGAATCACAGATTACATTTAAGGGACCTTAAATGTAATCCCTTCTCTTTATATTTGAGCATGTATGCCATCCCTATTAGTGGTCATTAAGTATTTACAGATACTCCAACAACAGGGAACTCACTATGGAATGAGGCAGCCTGTTGCTTTTTCCATTAGTTCTAATCATTTAATTTTCTTTATTATGATTCTCTTTTTTTTAATTATGTTTTCTAACTTCTACCATCTGCTTCTAGTCCTGCTCTCTGAGTTTAAGCAAAACAAACCTTCCACCTTATCGTCTTTCAAATGCTTAAGAGAAAGCAAATATGTAACCCTATCTTTTCTTCTCCAATCTAAAGATCCCCATTTCTTTCCATGAATTTTCAAATGAAATTGTATGCATTTCTTTCCATCCTCATCTTCCTCTTCTGAATGTGCTCCATTTTGTCAATGCCCTTAAAAAATACAATACCCCACACACAAAAAAAACTAGCCGTGTGACCTTGGGCAAGTTACTTAACCCCAAATGCCCTCCAAAAAAGCAAAAAAAAAAAAAATACAATACCTAAAACTGACTTCCAAAGGTGATCTGACCAGGGCAAAGTATGGTGGGACTGTAGGCTCAGAGATATAAAGGTTGATACAGTCAAAAGATTTAAAGCTGGAAGGAACTTTAAGGTCATCTGGTCCAAAACGCTCATTTCACAAGTAAGGAGACTAAGGCCCAAAGTGGTTAAGTGACTTGATAACATGGTAAGCGCATAGAGAGGTACAGGTTACAAAGGGAGGAAGCAGTAGAACTGGGGTTCCAACCCCCTTCCTCTGACCTCTCTCATTCTGGATTCTGTGCTATTAGAACAACCCATGGTCACTTTAACTGTTTGCTCATTGAGCTTGTAGTTGTTGCTTCATCATTTCAGTCGCGTCTGATTCTTCATGATCTCATTTGGGATTTTCTTAGCAGAGAAACTGCAATGGTTTGTCATTTCCTTTGTCTTCCTGACTTTAGGCCCAACACTCTATCCACTGGGCCACCTAGCTTATAGTTCACTAAGACTCCCAGATGATTTTCACATGAACATTTGTATAGCCATGTCTTCTCTACCTGGTACTAGTAAAGTTTCATTTGTCTAACTCAAGAGTAGAACATTTACATTTCTCTCATTTAAATTTTATCTTATTAGATTTAGTCCTGCTTTCTAGAACAAGGGTGGCCTGAGGCCCAAATCTGACCCACTGCTTGTTTCTGTACCACTTTATTTTTAAGATGTAAAAAATATTCTTAGCTCCCAGTCCTGTTCTAAACTATCTTTACCTTTTTGGGTCCTAATTTAATAGTACATAAGGTATGAGCAATTTCTCTTAGCTTTGTGTCATAAATAAATTTGATAAGCATATTATCTATTATCTTCATTCAATTTATTCCTGGAGTCAGGAGGAATGAAATTAAAATCTGGCCTCAGGCTCTTATTAGCTGTGTAATCTTGGGTAAGTCATTTAACTTCTGTTGCCTCAGTTTCCTCATCTGTAAAATGGAGATAATAATAGCACCTACCTCTCAAGATTGTTGTGAGCAGAAAATGATATTTATAAAGTGCTTTAATACCTTAAAGTATTATACAAATGCTAGTTATTATTATTCATAACCCACACATAATTATCCTGGGAAACTCTTGTCTATGTCCTTTATAGAGCCCAGGAGCTTTCCTCTTTGCTTTCTTCTGGATTCCTTCAAATTTTTGGCCATCAGTTATCCTTTGCTCCCATTCCTTACATCCCTTAAGTAAACTCCACCTTCATACAATGAGATAGTGGCTCAATTACTTAAGCACCTTCACTCTGCCTTTCTGCAGTTCCACTGGGATACATTGCCTCAGTAGTATCCCAGGAATAGCTTAACAGCTACTTAAGGTGTCTTCTGTTGTTCTGCAGTCTCTGATAGTGGAGATTCATGTCCTTAATCCTTTCACCTTTTATTCTAGTAGTAAGATCTACCTGTATTTTGTCTACACATAGTTCTTAATTGACTCTGAAAGAAACACAAAGCATAATCTCTTCTGTGCTTGCTAAAACTAATATAACCAGTTCTTCGCAGTTATTGCCATAAACTACTTGTTTACCAGGCCTGTTCTGGGTCTCCTAAAGTGAGGCATTTTTAGACTGTGTCTAGCTACCCATTACTTTTTACCAAATTACATTTCTTGGATCATAGCTGTTATTACCATTTGGAAAAAAAAAAAAACCAACTCCTTTGGCATTTGGTCACAAACAAGGGCTTAGATAAGTGAGGGTGACTGCTGCTACTGAACATTATAGAATCATAGACTTAGAATTGGAAGAGACCTGAGTCTACCTAATCTAAATGCCATCATCTTTCTGATGAAAGTTAAGTAGCTGGCCCAAGGACATGTAGGTAGTAAGTGTCAGATGGGACTGTAATAAGTGTCATTACTGGGACTGTAATAAAGACTATCCATACAGTGAAGGGGTTATGTGTTGCCCAGGATCTGAGATCTCTTTTACCACTCAACTTTCTTGGTTGCCACTAACACTGACTGTTTTGTTCTCTTCTCCAATAATTTGAATACCCAATCATTTGAGACTGCTACTGTGATATGGCTACTAAATTCCCCTGATATATCGCCCTGTATTCTTATCTCTTTCTAGTTCAGCCCTGCTCTTTCTACAATCCCTGCACATATCATTAGTTTTGATTACCAGGCCCTAGGTCACCCTCTCCAATTTTTCAAGTTTAGAAATGGCTTGCAATCTTTCTCCTTCTTCTCATCTCTTGGCCTCATACTTAGGGACTTTGGGTCAATTGGTATCATTGCATGACCTCCCCTAGTAATGTTCGACACCTGGTAACAATACACAAACTTCTGTCTGCAACACAATACAACCTGCCATGTTCCCATATTACCTCAAACACCTCATTCTCTTAGTTCATCAGCTTCAATTCATAAGCCACCTAACACTTACCCACAGGGGTGGTTTCCTCTTAAACCCAAATCTCTACCTCTATAGTCTTGAACTCTAAAATTGCCCTTTCTGATCACAGTCGTGTTTTTCCATCTTTTTCTTTGCCTCACTCTTCCTGAAACTAATTTTCATTCTGCTGAAATCTCTGTTCCCTGTATTCCTCCCAGACCTCCAAGTCTATTACTCCTTCTCTGGCCTCATTTTCTTCCCTGTAAAATCTTTATCACAGAGTTAACCAGTTGAACTCAAAACTGTCCTCCATGCTTGAGTCCTTTGCCTTTTTGCTAATCATCAGCCCTAGGTCACCCCCACTATCCAGTTTCTCTGTGCTGACCCTCAAGCTGCTAAACATTACTAGAGAAAGTAATGCATCATGACAATTGACCCATTACAAATGCATGTTATATAATTTCTTTTTTTGCTTTTTGGATGGTAGTTGGGGTTAAGTGACTTGCCCAAAATCACACGGCTAATAAGTGTGTCAAGTGTCTGAGGCCAGATTTGAACTCAGGTCCTCCTGACTATGGGGCCGGTGCTCTATTCACTGAGCCACCTAGCCGCCCCCATGTTATATAATTTCGACTGGGCCCTCATTACTGCATGGAAATCCCTTTGTTCTTCCCTCATTTACTGTCTTACTCTGTACAGCAGTTATTCCAAACTTTCTCCAATTTTAAAACCCCCAATACCATCCTCAACCCAATTGATGATAACTCTTGCTTTATTAGGTAAATCAAGGCTATCCATTGTGAGTTCCTCTTCCTCCTCCATTCTACATCTCAAAAACTCCTTTGCTTCTTTACTTATCCTCTTCTGGGCTGCCATCTCTGAGGAGAAGGGCCTCTTTTACTTGCCAAGGATAAACATTCTGGTCATGTCCTTGATTTCATGCCCTCCTGTCTCCTTTCTCACTCCTTGCAAACACACTCATGTTTCTTCCATTCTTAAAGTCTACTTAACCCTTCCATTCCTTTAAGTTAACATCCTATATCACTCCTTTTTACTTTCAGATTGCTAGAAATATTCATCTGTACTTGCTGCCTTCTCTACCCACTCACTTTTCAACCTATTACAATTTGGCTTCACTACCATACACACAAAAAGTGTGTAACAATGATTTTAACTGCTAACCTTTTTTTTAGTCATCATCCTCCTTGACCTCTCTGACACTATCTACTCTCCCATCTTCCTGTATACTCCTCATTTTATGAAACACCTATTCTCTCTGGTTCTCCTCCAATCTATTTGACCACATCCTTTGTCTCCTTTGTTAAGTCATCACCCATATACTAATCATGCATGTCTGTAGCGGCAAGCACCCCAAGCGAGTCCTCAGGGTTTGCTGCCCATACAAGTTCTTGGATCTGCTTTGTTAAAGGAAAGCAACTCAAAATAGGTTAACAAGCTTACTTTAATCAGTCAGACATATATCGTTTACCTTGTTCAGGAGAAAAAGGTCAGCACCCCAAACTTCAAAATATACAGACAGAAATATCAAGACATTAACAGATCAAGTAGACAGCTTTCCAAACTGTCCAACCATTACATCCATACCCAGTCAACATCTGGGTTTCCACATCTGGGTTTTTCAAAGCCGGGGGACTCTCAACAACGGCTTCCCATAATTCAGATCAAATCACAGAACACTTCTCAAAGTGAGTCCCCAAAACAAAGCTACACATCAGGGCTTATATAGCCTTCTCCTGGCTCAGAAAATGTAACAACCTTATTGACTCACTGGCCAATCAAGAAGTATTTACTGAAAAACAAACCTCCCACCCAAGGCTTCAGGTGCACTTTAGCCTAGGGGCAGGGAAGATCTTCCAAATTTGCATTCCCATTACAATGTCCAACAATGCTTTCTCCAGCCTACTTTTCTCCTGTCCCTATACTTCCTTCCTTAGTGATCTAATTCATTCCCTTAGATTCATTTTTCATCTTTACATAGATGATTCCTAAATAGTCCCACATCTTCACCTGGATGTCTTATAGGCGTTTAAAACTCCACATGTCCAAATTAAACTCATTTTTCTCCTGTGCCTACACCTCCTCTAAACTTCCTTATTTCTGTCAAGAAAATAATACAGTACAGCACAAACCTCTGTTTATAATACAGTACAACCTACCATGTTCTCAATCCCCCAAGTTCATCACCTTAGACATGTCTTGAGTCTTCTATTTTTCTCATTTCCTATATCCAATAATTTGACAAATCATGGCTCCAAACATTCTTCAAAATCTGTTCTCTTCTCACCATTCATACAGCATACAGCCACCATCTGATTTAGACTCACTTCATCATTTTCTGGTCTATTATAACAACCTCCAAAATAATCTTCCTAAGCCCCAGGTCTAATTGTGGCTATCATACTCAAAAATCTTGAGTGGCTGTCCCTCTCATCTGTAGAATAAAGTATATAAATTCTTGAGTTCAACATTTAAAGCAGTCTAACTTCAGTTTATCTTTTCATGTTTCTTCCCTTCGTGCTCCCTAGCCTTGTTGGTCTATAAATTAAGCTCTGAATTAAAATCCTTCTACCCCTCCATGCATTCAAACCGTCCCCACACCCAGAATTCACTTTCTTCACAGAATCTTTATCTTCCTTCACTGTTTAACTCTGGTACCATCATGTCTGTGAAGCTTTTTCCAGTCATCTCCCTGGCTGATAGGGCTTTCTTCATTCTCAAATTATCTTAAGTTTACTTAGCTGCTACCCATTGTGTGACTCCAATGGTAAATTCTTGAAGCCAGGGACTGTTTTATTTTCACTTTTATTCCCAGTTCCTAGCAATATTACCTTGCATGTTATTGGAATTTCATAAATATTTGTTGAATTTAATTGAGTTTGTTTTGATCAACAATTAACAAATCCCTACAATTCTACAATTGCAGTCAGTGACTGTACTCAGTTGCTATGTGTCAGGAAGTTTTCTGAAGAACTCTAGCTTCTTTCTTTCTCTTTTCTCCTTTCATTGCTTTCTACTTTCAAGTGCATAGATAAGCAAATGGTAGAGCATTATGATGATCAGCCTAGAGAAGGAGATCTCTTAGCAAAGAAGAGCAGGGGGCATAAAACAGGCATACCTTGGCATTGCAATAAGAAAATAGTCTATAAATACCTGAAGGTATAAACTCCAAAGAGGAAATTATTTGTACATGAAAAGAGGCATCTAAAATTGTAGGTCTTAGGTACAACTTGCCTTGGCACTGTCTCATTGGACTTCTCAAATGTCTGCAAAATAGAGAGTATAAATTCACCTGCAGCAGGAACAATTTGGCTAAAATAATGAAAAGATGCTAATACCTTCATTCTTGATGCCTGCAAGCAGTGGTGTGTACAAGTGCCAGTCTGTGCATTGAAGTGTCACTTAAATGCCATTTTGTGCCGAGCACAAATGACCAGATGTGTCTCCAAGTCTGTGATGCCTGTAGGTGGAAGAGGCAAATTCAGATCTTCTGAATTCTTGACATTGCAGGAGCACTAAGTAGTAATCAGTGACATTAGTTGAATTTAATATGTGAATCAAGTAATCACTAATACATAAAAAGTAAATGTTTCAAAATGCCTTTAGGAACCCATTTTCTAGGTTGTTGGTGTGACTATTGCTGAAACAGGTGTTAGGTTCATAAATTTACATAACAAAATGTTTTTCTTGTGGCAACAGCCCATACAATAATTAGTGCCATCTGTATTTATTCATTCGAAGTTTGGTTTCTAATATAAATGTGCAAAGTCACATGATATCCACTAATCCACTCCAAGTTTGCATGACACCAAAGAGGAGGTTGGCTGCTTTTTCCAAGGAAGATACTAATCAAAGGAAGACATTAAAGAAGGAAAATATTTTGGCTTCTTTTATGGATCATTTTCCTTTCTGACTCAATAAAAACAGGTCATCGAATATTCAATAAATGGCACTGGTTCTGCCAAGCAGTAAGAAGAAAAGATCCACCAAGGAAGAAAATATAATGGGCCCCAACCATACATTTAAAACATCCTTTGAAATGTATTATTCTTTTTCGCTTGTTTTGTTCTGTTTGAGCGAGTTCCTGTAACATTTTTCAATTTCTTTACTTCTTAAACCAATCTTACAGGATTCTAATCAGATAACATAGTTTGGTCAAAATAGTTTATTTGGTAAATTAGCTAGTGAAAACACAGAGAGTGAATGACAGAGGGCAGGTGGTACAAGGGAAAGAGCATTGGATTTGAAGTCAGAAAACCTGAGTTTGACATTTGGCATGTGTATAAGATTGAATAATCAGTTAGTTTTTGTAAAAAGGAGGAAACAATATTTACAATGTCTATTTCATAATGTTGTCAAGAGAGTTCTTTGTAAACTTTAAAGCCCTACAAAAAAGTGAGTTATTATTTTAACAGGTTAATGGTTATTTAATCTCAAGTAATTTCATTCATAAATCATCTCTCCTTAGAATAGAGCTTCCGTGAAGGTAGCAGTTATTGAATTTTTATCCTTTTGTCCCCGGTGCACAGAACAATGCCTTGTATATAAAAAGCACTTAATAAATATTTGTCAAATAGAGCTCTTGATTTTTTCTTTTTAAGTTTTGCAAATGAACAGCTTTCTTATGGCATCCAGTCTACTATCTTGGGAGTAGTAACAACCCGTGGACAAGGGAAGTCATTTGACAGAGCCTAAGTAGCTAGGATAGAAAAGAAAAAGCAAAGTTGCTGGGGAATTTAATTTTTTATAGTGCTGAATACTAGCAACAGGGCTAGAATTTCAACATTCATTTACATTTGGGTGTAGGGCAACTATGGTTCTAAGCACCATTACACAGTACAGGCTGTTTCATTCCATCTACTGATCCAAGTTACCTAAGATAAACCTTAAATACACATACATACATGCATGCATGCACCTGAGGTGTCCTAACTGGAAAAAATTCTATTATTTCAGTGTTTAATATTTATTTTTTTTTCTCTGCCTCCAGGTCCAAGAAGACCTTTTTCAACTAAAGAGAGAGCTACACTCTGCACATGATGGAAAAGGAGACCTTGTTGATGTTCAGGCTCTTGAAACAGCAATAGAAAGAACCAAGATGGGGTTAAGAGTATGTAAATCTACATTTTGAATATGAATTTTAAAATTATAAAGATAGTCTTATTAAAAGTTAAATAGAATTTGTACATAATTTCAGGGCCCAGTTTGATACCAAAACATGCTACTCCAACATATCTTCCTTAACCACTCATAAAATCACCTTATGATATTTTATCATAAAAATATAAGAACATGCACTAGCAATTATTCCTTTAAAAATATCTTAAAGATGATCTGAGAAAAATTTAGAAAATGATCACTATATTATTAAAAATGAAAAATACATATATACATAGCCTATACTTTGGACTAGAGACCTATGATTTCACTGGCAAAGGGAATTCAGGAAGGAAGCTCCCTCTACCTGTGCAGACACACTCTATTCTGCTACTTCTGGTCTTAGGGAGGTGGTTGCCTGGGACCCCAAGAGGTAGGACTCAACTTCAGCCTTCCGGAAGCTGAAGTCAGCTTTTTCTCTACCACACCACAGATGACTAGATAATAATACAAGAAAGTATATATATGAATAATAGGAAAAGTAGAACCCAAAGCAGTCTGTACACAGTTATTACAGATATGCAGAAATGTTCATATGTAATCACCTCTGTACACACTAAAGAAGACTGGGGTAGAGAGTGTCACCTTTTTTGTAATGCAAAAGCTATTTTAAAAAAAAAAATCAATTAAAATTTTTGTGAAAAAAGTTATAATAAAATTAAGTCAAAAAAGTTCTGCTCTAATGTGGGCTAATCATATATAGATACATAAATCGTGTCCAAACATATCCTGCTATTTGTTAAAACTAATTATGCTGTGAAATTTAATGATCTAACTGTCCCACTTAGTAGATACATTATGAAAATCAAACAATTATGGAACTCTGGTAGAGATGCCAAAAAAAATTAGTTATAATCTTGGCTTTGGGTTTTTTCCCCCTAGTTTACAACATATTAATGAAAACCATAAAGGTAGTGATTCTGGAATAGTGCTTTTGTTATCTGTTAGGGCCCATAGTTAATGCCTCATTCCTAAGCCCCTAAACAAGGTGTTCTTAATTTTTTTTTTGGTGCCATTGATCCTATTGGCAGTCTGGTGAGGCCTTTGGACTCCTCAGAATAATGGTTTTAAATGTATGAAATAAGATATATAAGATTATAAAGGAAATAAATTATACTATTATTTAAACACACACACATTTTTTTTAAGTTAACCAATACCAGATTAAGAACCCCTTCCCTAGACCATCCCTTTGGAATGAAACTCAGTCCTTGACACCCTTTTCAGTGATTTATTCAACGCTTTAATCAGGACAGTGCCATCTTGCCCATAAAAGCAAAACAAGTCAAAACATAAATTCTTTAATATGTAGCTAATATATTCAACAGCCAACAAATATCTTTCCCATTCCTTCTCTAATCACTTGAGCTCATTACCTTGACTTGCTTCATTATCTTTCCCGCCACCCCTATTACTGACTTTGTCTCAAGGACCCTTTCTTGGAAGTCTTCTTGGAATTACAATGACCAATGGAAGTAATTATTCCAATCCCCAGATTTTACAGCTAAGGAAACCAAGGCCCAAAAAGTAGAGTAACCTGCTCAAGGTCACATAGATAATTGGTAGAATTGGGACTTGAATCTAGGTAGTTTTAGTCTAATCCCAGTTTTCCATACCCCATCTAAGATATATTTCCCAGGGTCATCTTTTTCCAGTGACCATACTGCAGTTAGGTCAAAACATACTGACCTCACTATCCTGGGAGACATTCCACTGCCCTCCACTATGAATTCCATGGCCTCCAGTAGAAACTTAGTCAAACCAGCTCCTTGAGACCTCCCCACAAGGATGAGCCAAATTCAGGGATCCTGCCCCAGTTCATATGGAGAACATTTCAACACTCTTTAACTTCCCCTCAGAAGAGAACTTGTAAAAAGTAAAACAAAGTCATCTCTAACTTTAGAGAACCACTGAAACTTGCTCGTTCTGGAGTACTGTGATGTATTATCTCCAAACCCAATGCAGACACACTCTTTTTTACCACAACCTTCAAATTGCTGGTACAAAGCTATGGAATGTCTGTCAGCTTCTTACAACTCTGTCTGCTTCATGACTTGTTCTATTAAGTTTCCTGCTCTATCTGGTCCTTAGCTTAAATTCTCCCTATGAAAAAAAAATGTCTCTTCCTGATTGATAAACCTTAACCTGTGTGCTCCCTCTCGGTTCTGCCACACCTGTCTCAGCTGGGTCTCTTCAGTACCTCTGCTACTCTGTCTTGGACATTGACCTAGGAAATTTTCACATGGATCTCAGCCACCACCTTGGTTTTGCCAGTCAACTACCAATTGTCATGAACTGTTGACTCTCAGGCCTCCAAGGCAATGGGACCAATGAGCACCAGTAATTAGGAACAATCAATAGAATCAATGGATACCCTTCCCACCAACCACCAGGAAAAAAAGTTGCAAGCTATGATCAGAAAAAGTAAACCAGAATTTATGGGAAAAAATAAAACAACTAAACCAAGCTAAAAAACATCTAGCCACTGAATCCAAAGGACAGGGAGATATTGAAACCAGGGACTCAGAAAAAGGCCTCTCAGAGTATTAAAATGTGGAGCAGTAGATATCAGCAAGATGTTGGCTGATCACGTTTAACCTCCCCTTATTCACGCCCCCTTCTCTTTCTGTTGTGTCAGTATTGCTGTGGGTCAGTATGTCTAATGTCCTTATTCCTATTTCCTCTTTTAAACATCAATGAGAAAACTTTGCCTCCTTGGGAGTCAAGGTCACAGCTTGGTAGGATAGCACTGATGAAAGGCCTCTACTGAAGCCATGGAACTGACATTGTGAATGAGTTGCCATGTCTTTTTTTCAGGACTAAATAGCTAACTGGAATACTAGGCACTGCAAGCAGCCTTATCACCCCTGTGAGTACAGTATCCCCTAGATCTTCTTGATCTTCTAGGATCTCTGAGGGTAGGCAAAGATTCAGTGGATGTCATCCAATAATTGGCATTTGTTAAGTACTTCGTATGTTTCAGACAGTGTGTAGTGAAGGGTTGAGCTAAGTTCATCACAGTCAGGAAGCATGTGAAGGTCTACTAAATGATCTACTCAAAAAATATCCATCAGAGGGGTAAGCATGGTATAGTGAAGTAGAGTATTCCTAGCCATGTAAGACCACAGGACTCACTCAAGTCACCAGTTTTCAGGAAGGACTATTTGTGGGAGGTTATGGAAAAATTGCAAGGGCTGATACTCAACACACAGATTCCTTGAAAGTATGAAAGTCATCAGATTCTTTTTTTTTTTTTAAAGAAATTGGGGTTAAGTAACTTTATTGGTTACATGGCCAGTTATTTTGTGTGGGTGCCAAGTATCTGAGGCCGGAACCGATCCTAGGTCTCCCGACGCCGGGGCCAGCGCTGTTACTTGGGCACCTGGCTGCCCCAAGCCATCAGATTCTTGTTTGTACACCACTTTGGCTGCCCACAATATGTAGTCCAAATTGGCTAGGAAAGAATTCATCCAGGTAGTCACTAAGTGGATTGTGGTATTTAGGGTAAATAAAGTGAAAACCCAGAGATAGAACTCATAGTTCATAGAAGAAGACCTATTTAGATGAATGAACTGTGTTATTAAAAATAGATTCTTCAATGGTCAGCAGAATGATACTAGGGCTAATATACTTTGAAAAAATGAATCTTTGCCATGAATATTACAGTCAAAAATAAAATTGGGATCCTAGTTAGAGTTTATTTATTAGGAAAAGCCAAATAACCAGAAAATGACAGATAGGAAAAGGTGAGTTGGTAACTTCTGGAGAAGCAGGAGGTTCAGTTTGGAGAAGAAAGCTAGCCATCTTGGTCAGAGTGTCATATGTTACTCTGACACTAGGGTGTCTAAATGACATCATGCTTCTGTAGTTGTGTCACATCTATAATGATGTCCACCATTACTTCCAAGTAGGAACTATGGATAGTTGATAAGGGTTGCAACAAAATTCCTGGCTTTCCCATAAAGGACTTGTTTATAATATAACTCACAACACCATAGACAATGGAAGACAATGATTCATCTTTATGGATAATCAAAAGTCTAGTGACAACATGGGACATTTAAAGTAAGAGTTAAAAGCTGGGCCTGATTCAGGCTAGTCCAGTGCTTCAGGTTTAGAATTGAAGTGAAATTTGACACTCTAAGACCACAGGTAACAAAAGGAATTTTCCTTAGTAATTGAATGGATTCAGTAAGGATTTAGCATTGAATCATTTGACTACATCTTCCTTGCCTCTGTATTGGCCATGCTGGTGTTCTGGCCAAGCCTAAGGAAGAGCAATTCCTGCTTCTTCATGAGTTATTGTACTTAAGTCAACAGGAAGTTATGTTAATGGTCCAAGTTTTGGATTCTAAGACAGTTTCTTCAACTAGTTAGGACTGAAAGACAGTTTTAGTATCTTTTAAGGAAAAACTTACCCTTCATGATAGATATTGCTCCTATCACAACATGCCTGTACGGTCCATTTCTAAGCTATCATGGTAGAGATGGAGTGCTCTTCTCGTCAAACCAGGGAATTATATAGGCACATTTGCATCATGCTATTTTGGTTGTTGGACAGTTAGTCCTAGGCATAGATACCTCTGACCAGCCAATAATGGATCAGTTTTAATATGTCTGGTTGAACTTGAATGGTAACAAAACTCAGGGTCTGCACAAGGGCCGATCGATGTGGCTGATATGACAGGTATACAAATTCTGGCTTTCTGAAAAGCACACCAACCCATATACTATGGCTTCCTTGGATACAAGAGATGATGAAATTCAATCTCCTTTAAAAATGTCCAGTAGAATGGTAACAACATTGTGTAATGAAGCAATAATTTGTCATGGAGTCAGAAGACCTAGGTTCACATCTCAGTTCTGCTATTCCTTTATTATGCGACCTTGAAGAAATCACTTTACATTGCTGCATTTCAGCTTTCTCCTCCATAAAATGATAGATAAGCTGCTCTCAAAGCCCTCTTCTAGATCTAAATCTCACAATAAGACTTTTTGGCCTTGGTTAAACTTCTAGGCAGTCTGAAGGTGCTAGAGGTGCTTACAGTCAGTGCTGATGATGAGGGGGTGCCTCAAATGTGGGTTGATTTTGAGTTGTTTCTCCTCCCCTACAGGTTTCCTTTCTACAGGTATTATCTTGCAGTAATATAGACAAGGTAGAGGTATAACGAGAGAGCAGTGTGGCCCAAGAAAAGACACAGAATCATCGGGTTCACAAAGAACTGTTTCTGTAGGTCTGAATCAATCAAAATGGGTACTGGGTTAAGCCAGTTCTTAAGATTATTGACTACACCATCTACACCTCGTCTCTAAGAGAAAACCAAGATGTGTTTCCAGCATTTTTTATAGTGCCTCTCATATGGTGGGTATAATAAATGCTTGGTATTGTTGTTGAACATATCAGAATATATAGACTGGAGATAAAATGGTCATAGTATCCTATAATATGGGGGATCTCATCCTCCAACATAGGCATCTACCTTACAGATATCCATATAGACTCCCTACCAGTTTATCATGTTCCCTAGAAAGTCTTTCTCCCTGTGAAATGGGCACTTTTCCAACTTATAAGATAGTTTGCACTGGTTTAGATGCTAGAAGAAAAACCTGGACCAATTTTCCATGCTAGGCAAGATCCTAAGTATGGATGGGGATGTCATTAAGATAGACCAATAGCTCTTAGTCCAAAAAGTCTTGAAAGAAGTTTTCAAAGGTTTGCTTGGGAGAATGTTGGAGGGGCTACCACAGCTACAGTCATAAACAAAACTGGGATATTGGAATATTTCTGGATGATTCAGGCAAGTCTGCCTGTACTCAGGATAATTCATTATGGAGGGGCATAACAAAACCCTCCAGAGTTGATTTACTAAGGTAGTGTTAGTCCATACTAGGCAACACATTAGGGTCTGGTAAAAGGAATTGGCATAGTCTGTTATGGTCTCTTACTCCTGTTGGAGGCAGTGAATCTGGAGACTGCCTGTTTTAAACTGAAGTATGGGCACAGGATCCTGGAGTGCTTAGAAAAACCTCATCCTGGCCAATCAGAATTATCAAATTATAGCTATCTTTCTGAGCTTCCTGGTTGATGTGCCTCTAATTGCTTATTGATTGATTAATGATATAAAATGAAGGTGTGCTGAATTCTGCTCAGAGTTGCTGAATTTGTATTTCCTGTCAACTGACTAAAAGATGTCCCCTGGGCCATGTTACATACTGGCTTAGCTGTTGTAAAAAACCCATCAGTGAGTTTTAGGAGATATTTGAGGACCTTCAGTGGAAAAAGGCTGCTTACTGGTAGATCTAGATTCTAAAGTAGCAGGACCGTAAATAGTCCAGCAGAAACCAGGCATCCTCAGGGGCACCCTGCTCCCCTATTTCACCCCTACTCCAGTCCTAGGCCATCCCAGAATCCATCCAAGGATATATGACTGCTCACACAGTTTGATTGAGATTAGAGTCAGCAACTCTTTTCATTCTAGAGAAATGGAGGACCACCAAAGCCCTGTAGACCTTCTAGCATGGTCTTTTGAGCTACGGAGGTAGTCAAAGGACTTCAGGGCTTAGCTACCTGCCCCATTATTGAACCCTTAGGACTTCTGGGTCTTTCCATCCACCCTGCCCCTGAACTTCCTTTTATATTTTTTCTTTTCCAATGAGAGTGTGAACTCTTTGAGAGCAGGGAATGTCTCATTTTGTATCCCCACAGCTCAGCACAAGTTTGACACACACAGTCAGTAATTGATGAGTGCTAATTCATTCAGAGACTAGCCCTGTACTATGAATTCATTCAAGCTATATGCTTAGTACCTAGCCTGTAATGAGTATCTAAATCTAGATTTAGAAAAAACCCAGTGAAACTGTCAGGGCCATGTGTACTCAAAATAGAAGCAACTGTGTTCTAAGTATTACATGTCAAGGGTCAACTGGACTCCCAGCCTTGGCACCAGTTCTTGAAATTCTCTTCTGTCATGTCCCCCTGGCTAGCCCTAGGGCCCTCTTCATGCCTTCTTTGCAGCTAGAATGTTGTACCACCTAAAGGAGTGGTACAACAACCCCTTTTTCAGACAAATAATGTTTTCTTGGCACAAATTTCCTTCTGCATTGTGGCCTAGATAGACCCTATGGGAGCAACTGCTCTCTCCCTCATCCCTTGGCTAACAAACAAACCCTGCACCAGAGATGGCCTGGCCCTCATCTAGTACATGCATGTTCCTGGTAGGGCCAATGTTGGCTCCATCCTTCTTGAGGCTAAAGACTTCAGCCCTTAAGACTGGCCACATCACTCTCAAGATTCAGAACTCAAATATTTATGTCCTTATACTTGTACAACTGTACCAGTGAGCTAATTACATATACCAGGTCCAAAGAGAAGACCAAAGTGTCCAAGAATTTCTCAATATTAATCTTAGATAGGAGTTTATTCAGACATTCTTCTCTTCCCACTGGAAATTCTTTCTATTAATAAAGAAGCATAGGGTAATAAATCTATAGCTGGAAGGAACCTCAGAGGCCATCTCATCCCTCATTGTATAGATGAGGAAGATGAGGCCAAGTAAAGATGAAAAAGTGGGAGGCTCAGGCTTTATAATAATTATCAAGGATTTAACACCATCACTGCTGACATCTGGTATCTCCTTTTGTTGGTACGTAATTTGTTGGGCCAGCTTCATCAGTTTGGATCTCTGGGGATCACATAATGTGGTTCATATAGTGAATGACAATAAATAGTAGACTGCCTTGTGACTGAAGTATGAACATTATGGTCCTCCTCTTAGGGCTTTTTATGCACATTGTATTCCAGAATTTATAAGTAAAATATATATATATCATGTATTATGGTATAGTGGAAAGAGGACTCGATTGGCACTGAGTTCAAATTTCAACCTTTTTGCCTTGGGCAAATCAGCTAACCCCTTTGAACCTCAGATTCCTTAATCTATAAAATGAGGATAATTAGACATCCAAAGGACATCTAAAATCCTTTCAATTCTGTTAATTTATGAGATTATAATTTTCTGAAATCTGCAAGCCTGGAGAACTACTGTGTAATTGAAAAACATGGTGTTCTATTCACATGTCCTTGCCCAGAACATTGCACATTTGAAAAGTCTTGGCCTAACTGAGGTAAAGAAATCCATTTTGTTCTACTATAAAGTTAGGGGGGTGATGGAGGAGGATATAAGAGAGAACAGATTGGGGGAAGGGGTATTCAGTAGGCTTACTACTTTGGGGTGGGGGTAGGGGAAAGATGGGGAGAAAATATTGTAACTCAAAATTTTGTGGAAATGAATGTTGAAAACTAAAAATAAATTAATTAATTAAAAAAAAAGTCTTGGCCTACTTCTGGCACCAGCAGTTCTATACCAAGCTGGAGAATGGCTTTTTCAAACTTGTAGAAAGCTGAGTTTCTATGGCACATTATCCCCCTACAGGGCATTTAGATGGACCCAAATAGTTAGCAACACCATTTTTGCCTCTTGGACTCCCTTAAAGCCCAAAGACCTGAAGAGTATAGTCACCTTTGCAATCTAATTTATATGATCAGTGATCCACTTTCCCCTCATAGACCACCTTACCAGCTGGTCTTGAAAGTGCTAATTCTTCCAATGGTTATATGAAACCCACCAATCTCAAGTAATCTCTAACCCATCAAATAATCCTACAGTAGTTGAGAGAGACCTTGTGATACAGTGAAAAGACCATTAGTTCTCAAGGGAGAGAACATGGGCTCATATTGTAGCTCTGTAATTTACTATCTATGTGATAGATAGTCATATAGCCAGTCATAATTTCCCTGGGTCTCAGTCTTTCCATCTGTAAAATGAGGGCTTCCAGTTCTAAATCTATGATCTTAAGTTGTCTAGTCCAGTCCTTACCTGAAGCATGAGCTGTCCGGAAGATCTACACTACAGAGGATCCCTCCACCTTTCTCTTCAAGTCACTTTGTCCCTACCCTACTGCAGCCTTGTACATGTGTTTTCACTAGATAATTGTTCTCCATGGAATAAGAAGACATGATCCAGGAGAGAACTCCACCCTAATTTTAACCATGTCCAAGGCCTGGTGACATTCCTTATTATGGTATCCTACCACTTTGATGTAATATACTCTTCTCCCAGTTCTGTCTTCACCACCAAAAGAATTCTTGCTCTTGTGCTTTCCCCATCTGCCCTAAATCAACCACTCAGATGAGTAGTGCCATGACTGACCACAGTATAAACAAGTTCCCTTTCATAATATACAGGTCTTGTGCAGGTGAAATCATTGTGGGCTGCCCCTACCCTTAAGCAACATAGGTTCTTCTGACTGATCTTCAGGGCCAAGAACTTTGGTGGGAGAAGTAGCTTGAACTTCTGGTGTGAAACAGCCTCACCTGTCTAATCCATCTCTACCTATCCATTCCTAGTCCTATGTCACCTGTCTTGGCCTATATTTCTTCATACCAACCTACCTCCTTGTTCTACCACATACCACCCAGCCTTTATAAGACTGGGAAACCTTTCCTGTGCCAACCACAGGACACTGACTCTTACTCATAGATATCTGTCATTCAATGCAAACAATGCGGACAGATACCGCCACAGCTCCATCTACTGGCCAGCAAGTGAGTCCCTGCCCTGAATCTAGCCAAACCTCATTTGTGAAATTCACCATTTTTCTCAGGCAGACAAAATAAAATTGTACAAAAAGTTGGAAAAAATGAATTTATACACATATATCACACATATGTGTGTATATATTAATGTAATATATACATTTTGTATATAAGATATACTATACCTAATATGTAATTATAATATATTTATTCTACATGATACATTACATAGCATAATATATTGCATATCATATATATAATATAATATTATACATATATGCTATGAGAGTCAGTGAGGAGTATTGGATAGAGACTAGGTTTCAAGTGCTGCCTTTGACACATAATGGCTATCTGTTTCTAGGCAAGTCACTTAAACATGTCCATGCTTTAGGGCAGAGATGTTGACATATGGCCAGCAGCAGCTGCACTGAAGCCAAATCAAATGAAAATGTAATTGGGAAATATTAAAAAAATAAATAAAAATACAATAAAACATAGATAATATTAATATATAGTTTTCTAAGTCAATATGCACCAGCAGGGATCTTTATGTACAGTTCAGTGCTCCTATTTCTATTGGGGGTAACTAGGTGGTGCATTGAATGGAGCACTGGACTTGGAATCAGGATGTTCATGAATTCAAATCAGACCTCAGACACTTACTAACTGTGTGACCCTGGGCAAGTCACTTAACCCTGTTTGCCTCAGTTTCTTTATCTATAAAGTGAGCTGGAGAAGGAAATGGCAAACCACTCCAGTGGTGGGGTCACAAAGAATGGGACATGACTGAACAATAGCAAAATTTCTATTTGAGTTTGACACCACTGCTCTAAAGGACTCTCTAAAAGGAATTCTTAACCTTTTTAATGTAGTGGGCTCTTTCGGCAAACTGGTGAATACTATGGACCCCTTTTCAGAATAATGTTTTTAAATGCAAATGTATATATATAGGATTATAAAGAAAACAAATTATATTGGAAAAGTTATCAAAATACTTTTTACAAAAACAAGCTCATGAACCCCTGCCTAACTGAAGAACCCCTGACTAATAGTACAAATTACAGAAAAAGTGCTGACCTATATGAGTAGAAGGTGTTTCCTCATTTGGTAATTCTTTATACCACTGAAATCTTAGGTCAGATTCCTGACCCTATGTATGCCACATTGCATCAAGGCAATTGGCATGAAGTCATCCAAACACAGTATGTTGTAATAACTCTACAAATGTTGGGGACCACTGTTCTAGATCTCTGTCACATCACAAAAAAGTTCCATCCCAGTAATTAATTATTGTAAGGTGCCTGGCCAATAGAACTCGTACAATACACTTCAATGAGTTTCCAATAGATCCACCTAAGATACAGAAATGACACAGTAACAACAATACTACTTACATACTCATTTTATTCCCAAAAGCTTAAGCAGTCTGCTGACAATTCATTCATTTTCATAATATAATAATAACAACAATAATATTACTAATAGGTAGGAAGAAATCATTGCACCAATTTAAAATAGTAAACCAAGGCAGATAGTAAAGCTCCTCTGCATTACCCATAGAGCTAAGGGGCATAATAGAACCCAGTTTTTACATGACCTCTATGAGTATGATGACTATATTTTCCAAACAAAAAATTGGAACATATAGCCTGTTAAAGGAAATTCCTTTTGTGAAACCTTATTGAAAGTGCATTTTCTTTTCTTAAAGTCAGGATTGTCCTGGAAAAACTGGGAAGTAGCAACATTGTCCTGATGAAGAAAGGACACAGGGCCTGAAGGAAGCCTTCTTTCAAAGGAGGCCCCTGTATGTCTATCTTTCTGCCACAACTCTTATTTTCTATCACTCTGACCTTTCTCCATACTTTTCCTGTGCTATTTTATCCGCATGATCACACTACTTCCTGAGTCTTTGCTAACTGTAAGAAATGTGGGGTACACTTTAGCCCTAGTAGCCTAATGCATTCATTGTACTAAATTAACCTTATAGTGTTAGGGCTCTGGACACAGCTGGAGACACTGGATTGGCCATCAAGGACATCTTACCCAAGGGCCAAATCTTTCCTCAGATGCTTGCACAAAGCTTATATTGGAGTCACTCTAAGGGAAAGGAACTTCTTCAAGAATGCCTGTGTTGCCTAGTGAATTCAGAGAAGTGGTTTATTCAGTTATTTTTGTATACCTTCCATTTCTGAAGTGTAGTAAGATACTACCAAGCTTGGCTCTTAGTTGATTATTGCCCTTTTGAGGGTAGTTAAAGTAATTTGGCCTTGAGTCATCTAATATTACCTTAGGCATGTAATAAACACAGTGAAAAGCATTACATGTCCTGTCTTCTGGCTTAATTACAAGATTCAGAGTGTTAACCTAATGAAAGTAAATGAACTGAATAGAGTATCTCAAGGTCCACTATAATAGTCAAAACTTTTGCTTTTCTATAACAGATACATGTTGACAGTTATCTAAGTACCATAAGTCACCAAGTGTTAACTACACGTGTTGAAGATACTGAAATATTTGATAGACAGCCTTCTAAAGGGTGAGTAAAATAGGCATTTTATAGTACAAATTAATGTAATCTAATAGTGAAAAAGATAACTTCTTTCACTATTTTAGACATCTCCAGTCCAAATTGTGTGGAAAGCAAACAAGTAATTAAGCTACTTACTTAAAACAAAGTAATTAAGTTTGACCTATTTTATAAGGGGCAAAATTTCACTCATTTCATTAAGAGTTTTACATAAAAATTATGGCAAAACTTATGTTAATTTTTTATGATATCAATGATGACACATTTACAGAGCATAATTTGTTTCTAATGATTTGGGGGATGCTATACTTTGAGAGGTTTTAGTGAAACTAGCCAAAATCCAGGTTGCTGATGACAATATTTCTAGGTCGATCAATTAATACTACTTAGGATCTGAGGACAATGAAAAGAACATTGGCACCAGAGTAAGAAGACCTAGATGAGTTTGACTAAATCCCTGGATCTCAATTTCTTCATCTGTAAAATTAGGGGATTGGCATAGATGGCCTTTACAAATCCTTTCAGTTTCAGGTCATTGATGCTATGAAAATCATGCAGTACTTTGTTTATAGAACATGACCTTTTTTTCAGGATAACAAAGCTAAATTTGGTGCCAGAATAAACTAAAAACAAGAAAAAAAAAGTCCTGAAATATTTTTTTATATATAAGATTTTCTAATGGGTAGTTTGTTAGAAATTGAAAGATAGTTTAGGAAAAAATAATTGTCTTTCATCCTCAGCCTTCTGGCAATATGGTGGTGGGGCCACCTTAGACTGAGGATCTGGCCCTCAATTTTGAAGATTCAGAAACTTGATTTTATGAGTCCACTCAGAGGGATTCAGCCCCTGGAGAATTAATTTACATAAACCTAACTGACAAACTGCCTGATCAACCAGAATGCCAATTCGTTAACTGATAGTGAGAAATGTCATTGTTGAAAGGACCAGTTACCACAATCGGCTGGTCAGCCTAGTCTCTTCCCACTAGGAAAATCTACTTGGAAAACCAGATTAAAAAATAGAATATTGTTTGGTGGGTAGAGTAAGAGAGTAAAGGGTGTTGGACAGTCTTAGTCACTGTGTCACTGTGCTGTGATTGTCTGAACCACACAACTTTGTTATAGGAATATACTTGCCCAGCAGGGCATGACCCATGACCTGGTACATGCCTTAACTAGGCTGAAAAAAAAAAGAATGCTCCCCTTTAGAAAGCACTAGATAAATCCTCACAATTGCAAGAGTTGATGTAAACCAGCACCTTTGTAGTGCTATGCTATTACTTTGAGCAGTATTAAGTAGAGACAGTGTGCTATAGTGGAAAGAACACAGGATTTAGAGTCTGAAAATCTGTATTTGAATCCTTGCTCTGTCAATTACTATTTTTCTGGCTTTGTCAGGTCACTTCCCTTTTATGCACCTCACTTTCCATGTCTGTAAAATATGGGGAATAGACTGGTGATTTTAAAGATCCCTTCCTATGCTCACATTCTGTATATTTGTCCAGCTGCTTCCCAAATATTGGGATTGGATACCAATATTTGTTATCAAATTTCTTTTGAGAAAAAATAAACCAGACAGTTTTTCCAACTAATGGAGATTCAGTTTCATGTATAATCCTTTCCTTTCTAAGATTCATCTTATAACACTAATTTTATTTGGCATTTGTCAAGACCAGAATAAAAATAATATGAAATTAAAATTTAAAAAAAAATCAGGGGACAACTTGACTAGATTTAGGAAATTCTAAATCCCATCAAGAACCCACTCAAACACCATTTCTTGTGCATTGGAATTCTATTATATCTAGCTAATCTCTTCCATTTAAGTGTATTATTATTCATTGAAGTTTCAGTGGGCAATATTTTCTGAAACTGATCCCATATTCTAAGGGTATGTGTGTACCATGTTTGGGAATTGTAATTCTATGTATGCTAACTACATAACTCAGTCCCAAAGATTGTGAAATAGTATTTACAGATAGGGATTTACAGATAGAAATGAAATTCATCAATGGGACCTGTATGTCTGGGAAGTAGGGAGGCCTAGAGTAGTCAATGTATACCTTCATTGATTCAACCAAAGCCACTTGTGAGAAGTCTAAGAAAAGTAGCATATTGAGGCTGGAAACCGTTTTTTAGGCATGTCAGGACCTGAGTATCAATGATATCAGCTAGTCACAAAGGGTGGCATCACCAGCACAGATTTTCTGGGCTGTTAGACTGGGGGCAGTGTGCAATAAGTCCTGCCTTTACCTCATATGAATTATGTGACCCTGGGCAATTCACTTACTCTCTCATGCTTTAGGCAGCTCTTTAAGAACATAGGTTTTAGGGGAGGTGCTGACCTGCATTGGGATAACCTCTACCAGCTAAATCACAGGTCCAATCCCTATTCCTATCCTAGGCAGTGGCCTAGCCTATCTGGTGGATGAGAGACAGGTGTGTTTCTAGGGGTGATCACAAGACTTCAGCACTAGCCATCAGAAGGAAATGGGGAAAGACTATTGCCTCAGGAGGGAAAGGAGGAGGAAATATATCAAAGAGAGAATACAAAGAAAGGAAGTCTCATTTGGGGAGATGGGCCAAGTCTGGGTTATGCCATATTGGGCTCCTCCACTGCCTGACTTGAGGCTTTGGTGAGACAGCTTAGAATAATACAAATAGCACTGACTTTAGAGGCAAAGGACTTAGGTATTAGTGTTAGCTTAATTGGGGAAGTTAGGTGGGTGGCACAGTGGATAGAGTGCCAGGCCTGGAGTCATCTTTCTGAATTCAAATCTGGTCTCAGAAACTCACTAGCTGTGTGACCTGGGCAAGTCACTTCACCCTGTTTGCCTCAGTTTCCTCATTTTTAATGAGGAAATGAACTGGAGAAGGAAATGGCAAACCACTCCCAGTATCTCTGCCAAGAAACCTCAAATGGGATCATGAAGAATTGGATATAACTGAGAAATGTGTCACTAATTAGCTATCTCTTAGTTTCGGCAAATGACAACCTCTGTACATCTCAGTATCCTAATCTGTAAAAATAAAGGCACTATGCTTGACTAAGTAATGAAGTTCTATAATAGGCTATAGGGAAAGATGTCCATGAGAGAAAGAGGTGTATTGAATATTTAGTGTTAGACTCAAAGATAAACAGGGCGCTAAGCTCTACATGAAGATCTCTGCAACTGTATGTTGACTTAGAAAATCACATGTCAACATCTATATTCTATTGTATTTTTTGTTTTGTTAAATTTTTCCCAATTGACATTTTAATCTGGTTGGTGCTACATTCAGGAGTGCTACAGCCTGAAATGTTTGACCCCTCTTATATAGTGGATAGAGCAAAGAACTTGAAGTCAGGATAGATGGGTTCAGCTTTTGCCAAACATACTTACTTATAGTTATGTGACCATGGGTAAGTCACTTCACCTTGTAAAATGGGGATAATAATAATTGCAGAGCTTAAACTCACAGTTTGTGTGTATCAAAAAAGTAATGTTTGTAAAGCACTTTAAAAATTTTAAAGCTCTCTATAAATGTCAGCTATTATTATTCTGAACAGAACTAGGGAATGGTGGCTTGTATGTCTGAAACTGATGATGAGGACTCTGGCATAGTCACCTGCACTCAAGCAGTACCTGGGGTGGTTTAGGGACTTTAACTGGATTTAGAGGCAGCTCAGGAGGAGCCAAAATGGGCCTTTTCAAGGGGAGCTTCCAAAGGTCCCTTACAGAGTAGTGGTTGGGACCATAGTGCTTGTAAAGGGTGTATTTGTGAATTTGAGCCTGAGGGGGTGGTGGGTGGTTATTGTCTAATACAAATGAAGTCAAAGCTTCAGTTCCTCATTGGCGAAGGTCTTGTTCAACTGCCCTTGAGTGATTTTTTTTTGAGTTTCTTGTGTTGGTCGGGGTCATCTCTAGTACTGGACTTCCTGGATACAGGAGCACTGCAAAGACTTTTCAGGTTCAGATCTTAGAGTCTCCAAGGACAGAAGAGATGGGTTTCTGACCAGAGTTGCTGGGAAGAGACTACAGTGAAGGTCAGCATTATAGATTGGGAGCTGGGACAATAGAGGTCATGGAGTTAAAAACCCTCATTTTGCTGAGGAAAAAATTGGGGCCCACAAGGTTAAGTGATTGTCCTAAAATCATTCAAGTAGTAAGTAGAAGGACCAGGACTTGAAGCCATTTCCTCTGACTCTTACTGTCCCACAGAGTCCCATCTTTCCAAGCAGATTGATGCCCTGAGTGCAGTGAGTTACCCCCAAAATGTATCCCTGCATATGGCTGGGCACACAGAGTGCTTGGAGCAGACATGTTGAGAGAGTCACTTATTGCCTTTGCCTCTTTGATATAATTCAGCAAAAAACTTTTATTGATTTGTTTTGTTTTAACGTTATAAATGTTTCTAGATCACTGCAAGGGCTCTTATAACAAAGTAAAGCAATTGAACAAAACTAGTAATAAAGTGGGAGCAGCTAGGTGGTATAGTAGATAGAGAGCTTGGCCTGGAGTCAGGAAAACTCATCTTTCTGAGTTCAAATCTGATTTCAACACTTACTAGCTGTGGGACGCTGGTCTAGTCGCTTAATCCTGTTTGCCTCAGTTTCCTCATCTGTAAAATGAGCTGGAGAAGGAAATGGCAAACCACTCCAGTATCTCTGCCAAGAAAACCCCAAATGGGGACATGAAGAGTTTAACACAACTGAAAAATGACTGAACAACAACAAACAATAGAGTGCCCTTATGAAAGTGCATATCACATTCCAAACCTGCACCCCCCCCCAACTCTATTTTAAAGTAGGTTGGGGTTTTTTTTTAATGTAATTAACAGAAATCGATTTTCTATCCCTCCCATTCCCCCATCACACTGGGAAAAAATTACTTGTAATAAATTTTCACAGTCAAGGAAACCAAATTCATTTATTGGCTATGTTCCAAACATACTTGAAGGAGTCAGTGGAGACAGCTAGCTCTTAGGAACCTTCTAGAGGAGGTCAGTGAGGGAGGAATTGGATTTCTTTTATAAACCCTGCTTTCCTACCATGAAAGAATCCAGTGGAACAGAATCTGCCTGTGAATTGGAAGTCAGCAAGAAGAGTTGAGAGTCATCTTTGGCAAAGAGGAGTAGAGCTTCAGGGAAGAGCTGACTTAGGCAGTTCAGTGAGCCACCTAACAGAGTTGCACCCAGATGAAGTAACATGAGGACACCATGAGATAAGAAAGAACTTAAGAATCTTGCACCATTGGAGCTGTGAGTTGCTTTGGCCATGTGTTACCTAAGTGTATACCACTCTACAAGTGTACCCTATGCACATGTCCACACTATCTTTATTTGTCGGAAAGGGTACCCCAAGTGATGGGGGAAATGTTTTGTTACTACTATTTATATTATACTAGTTCAATAAATGCCTTTTCTTTGAGTTAATTATGTCCTCTGACTGACTATTAAAGGTAAACCCATTGGTGGTATCTCATGAGCTATAGTTTAGGAGTATGGACTCACATAGTACCTTGTGCCTGGTGCAGTTGCCCCTTTAGGGTCCCAGCCTGCAAGAGAGAGTTGGGAACTCTGCCTCAGAGGCAGCACCATGTCTCTTTAGCAGATGGAATGTGAAAAATGCTTCAGCCAAGTCTTCACAGAAGGCTTGTGGGCTCAGTTCCTTTTAGGCCTGCCTATTTGAAAGGAGGCTAGATCACATTTTTGGGATTCCATCAAATTTCTCTGGCAAACTTTCATAGAATCTTAGAATTTTAGCACTGAAAACAATCTTAGAGTGTTAACCTAGTCCTGCCTTCTCATTTTATAGATGAGGGAACTAACATTCAAAGAAATTAGGTGACTTGCCCAAGGTTGTGTGGCTATTTATGTGTCATATCCTAAGGTTCTTTACCAATTTGTTAATAATAATAGCAATTAAAATATTTAAAAATATATATGCAACAAATTTTCTTTCAAATTCTCAAAATAATTTTATTTTGGGTTTCAAAACCGATCTGTCAGATAGGAATATGCAGTTATTATCTCTGCCAAAGATTCCATTTTTTAAAAATGGCTCTTGGAATATTTTCTCATTTACTAAAGAAGTGTTTTTATTTCTCTGTTGGTGTTAACTTTCACAGACTTTATTTAGCTGCTCATGGTATCAGCTTATGGTACTATTAACAAGTAGTGCTTGCTTATTGACATTAGAAGGGTGAATAACATCTGTACCAGTACTTTTCAGAATGGCTCAGAAATCGACATCTTTCTTCCCTGCTGTGCTGGTAGTTGAGGAAAAGAAAGAACAAAGTAGAGAAGCAGTGAGAGGAAAAGACAAGGTTTCTGCTAAATAGTGAGTGTAGAAGAAGCCTTTAAGCTCAATTATGGGAGCTCCATGTGTCAGATCTATTTGCCATTGTTACAGAGGAGAAAACATACTTGTGGTGTGAGTTCTGATGGATTGTCATGGTAATTGATTGCTCAGCATCGACTACAAATTGTTGATAGTATCTTTTTTTTTTTCAAATGCTTTATTAACTTCTGATTTACATCATTCATTTCTGCCAGATTTTGAATTACAACTTTTCTCCCCATTTTTCCCCTACACACCACCCCAAAATAGCAGTCCCACAGGATATCCTCTCCTCCAATCTGCTCTCTCCCATATCTTCTCCCATACCCCCTTCGACTTTTCCAGTAGGGCACGGTGGATCTCTGTGCCCCAGTGCCTGTATATCTTATTTCCCAATTACATGTAATTGGGTATTAATAATAGCATATATATATATATATATATATATGATTTTAAACATTTGATTTTAAAACTTTGAATTCCAGATTCATATCCTTCCTCCCTTGTCACCCACCCTTACTGGGAAGATAAGCAGTTCAGTATAGGTTGTACATGTATAGCTAATGCAAAACATTAACATAGAAGATATATTGTAAAAGACTGACTGTATTTCCCTTCCTCCTATGCCACCACCCACTTGTTCTATTCTCTACTTTGATCCCATCCCTTTTCAAAAGTGTTTCCAACTTCCCTCCCCCCCAGCCTTCCCTCCCTTCCATCATCCCCCCTTTCATCCCCTTCCCCCCTATTCTCCTGTAGGGTGAGATACCCTATTTAGTGTGTATGTTGACCCATTCCCTTTTTGCCTTCCTATTCTTCCCCTCCATTGTAACCATTTTCCCTTGGCTCTTCTATGTGACATAGTTTACCCCATTCTGTTTCTCTCCATGTCCTCTCATTATATTCCTCTCTCACCTCTTAATTTCACCTTTTAAGTATCATCCCTTCCTATTAACTTGGTCCTGTTCCCTCTATCTATGTATACCTGTAAACATATATACACACATTCACATATGTATTCAAATACCCGTATACACTCCAATATAGACATATTTTATATATATATATTCCCTTCAACTATTTTTATACTGAGAAAAGTTTCATCAGTTACAATTATCGTTTTTCCATGTAGGAATGTTAATAGTTCAACTTTGATAAGTGGCTTATGATTTCTTTTCCCTGTTTACCTTCTCAAGCTTCTGTTGCTTCTTGAATCTGAATGTGAAATTTTCTATTCAACTCTGGTTTTTTCATCAAGAATGCTTGAAAATCCTCCATTCCACTGAATGACCATATTTTCCCCTGAAACATGATACTCAGTTTTTCTGGGTAGGTGATTCTTGGTTTTAATCCCAGCTCCTCTGCCCTCCGGAATATCATATTCCAGGCCCTTTGATCCCTCAGTGTAGAAGCTGCTAGATCCTGTGTTATCCTGATTTTGTTCCCACAATATTCAAATTGTTTCTTCCTGGCTGCTCATAATATTCTCTTCTTATCTGGGAATTCCAGAACCTGGCTATAATATTCCTAGGAGTTTTCTTTTGGGGATCTTTTTTAGGAGGTGATCAGTGGATTCTTTCAACCTCTATTTTGCCTTCTGGTTCTAAAACATTAGGTCAGTTTTCCTTGAGAATTTCTTGGAGGATGATTTCTAGCTTCTTTCTTTGATGATGGCTTTCAGGTAGTCCAATAACTTTTAAATTATCTCTCCTGGATCTATTTTCCAGGTCAGTGGTTTTCCCATGAGATATTTCACATTGCCTTCTATTCTGCCATTTGTTTGGATCTTTTTAACATCATCCTGATTTCTCATAAAGTCACTAGCTTCCCTTTACTCCATTCTAAATCTGAGGGAATGGTTGTCCTCAGTTAGCTTTTGAGATTCTTTTTCCATCTGGCAAATTTGGCTTTTTAAGGCATTCTTCTCCTCATTGCCTTTTTGAGCGTCTTTTGCCAATTGAGTTGGTCTGTTTTTTAAGGTGTTATTTTCCTCAGTCAGGCTGTTGACTCTCATTTCGTAATTTTCTTGCATCTTTCTCATTTCTCTTCCCAATTTTTCCTCCACTTCTCTTATCTGCTTCTTAAGGTCCTCTATGGCCTATAACCAGCTCGTATTTTCCTTTGAAGCTTTTGGTGCTGGAGTTCTGACTTCACTGTCTTCCTCCTATTCCATGCTTTGCTCCTTTTTGTCCCCAAAATAGGAGTCTAATGTTGTATTCTTTTGTTTGCTTTGTTTCCTCTGCCTGGTCATGTTGTCCCTCAGTCACTTGACCCCTGGGCTTTTTGCCACAGTAGGGCTCTGCCACCAGACAGGGGAGCTTTCATCCCAAATGCTGGGGTTTTCTCAGATGCCAGAGGTATTAGTTGGGTGCTCTCTCTGAAGCCTCCACAAGCTCTGGCAAGCTGGTCACACACCCTAGGACCTCCACCCTAGACTGAAATCCAGATCCAAGCAGGTTAAAGCAAGAGTGGTTACCCCTCAGACTGGTCTCTTGGTCCCCCTACACTTTGCAGGCCAGTAGCTGAAGCTGCAATGTGGCACCAGCTGAGCCAAGGTGTCTCAGCGGCTTCTCACCCTGGGGGCAAAAGCTGATGCTCTCCCAACTAGTGGTCCCAAAGTCTGCACTGCACTGACCTCTCACTTTTTCCTTAGCACCTATGTGTTGATAAATCCAGAAACAGCCACAGCCCCTGGTGATCTGGAGTCCCTCCATCTGGCGGCTGATAAGGCCCACCCTGGGGTAAAACCTCTGGCTCAAGCAGGCCTGGGCTTGGCTCCCAGAGCTCTGTGCTGGCCGATTCCTGCCTGGCTGTCCTCAGTGGGAGGTTAGCTTCTCTGTGTCATTTGTGGGTTCTGCAGCTCCAAAGTTTGTTCAGAGTCCCCTTTTATATGGATTGGGGAAGGTGGAAGCCAGAGCCGTGGAGGTCCTGCTTCTACTTTGCCATCGTGACTCCACCCCCCAACTTCTGTCAGCATTAATTTTAAATGGAATTTCTCTTTCTACTTCTTCCTGCAGGATTTTCTTGGAAATAAATAGAAGTGCTAATGAATTATGTGGGTTTATTTTATACCTTGCAACTTTGCTAAAGTTGTTAATTGTTTTGATTTTTTGTTGATTCTGTAGGTTTCTCTAAGTATATTATCATATCATCTGCAAAAAATATATACTTTTGTTTCCTTGTTGCCTATTTCTTTATATTTTTCTTATTACTATAGCTAGCATTTTTTTTAAAGCAATTGGGGTTAAATAACTTGCTCAAGGTTACATGGCCAGTTATTTCTGGGTGTGGTGCTAAGTATCTGAGCCTGGATTCGGATCCCCAGGTCATCCCGACACTAGGGCCAGTGCTCTTACTCAATGAGCCACCTGGCCACCCCTATAGCTAGTCTAATACAATATCAAATAATAATGATGATAATGGGCATCCTTGCTTCACCCTGATCTTATTGGTAAGGCTTTTGATTTATCCTGATTACAGATAGTTCTTGCTCTTGTTTTTAAATAGATTCTACTCATCATTTTAAAGAAAAACTCCATTTATTCCTATGCTTTCTAGTCTTTAATAGGAATAGGTAATGTATTTTTGTCAAAATCCTGTATCTATTAATATAATAATATTTTTATTATTAATATAATTAACAAGAGTTATAGTTTTCTTAATGCTAAACAAGCCCTGAATTTCTGGCATAAATATAACCTGATAATAGTATATGAGCGTTGTGATATATTGCTTTGTGTGTATTTGGTTTAATATTTTTGTATCAATATTCATGAGGGAAATTGGTCAATAGTTTTTTTTTTCTCTTTTTTTGCTTTCTCTGGTTTAAATATAAAAACATAAAAAAATCATAGAAGGCATTTGGTAGAACTCCTTTTCTACTTATCTTTAAATAGTTTATGTAGTATTAAAATTAATTGTTTTTTTAAATGTCTGGTAGAATTCACTTGTAAATCCATTTGGTTATAGGTTTTTGTTTCCTTAGGTAGCTTATTTATAACTTGTTCTAGAAATACGGCTATTTAAATGTCCTATTTTGTCTTCTGTTAAACTGGGCAATTTATATTTTTGTAAATATTCATCCATTTCATTTCAATTGTCAGTTTTATTGGCATAAAGTTGTACAAAATCTCTCCTAATAATTACTTTGATTTTATCTTCTTTGGTTGTACATTGACCCTTTTAATTCTTTAGTTGGACTAAGAGGTTTTGAATACCATTAGGCTGCTTTCATGTGGCAAAGCACCTGGTGCCAATTCTGTTACAGTTGAAATTTACTAGGTAAGGGGTCCATTGCTCATACTGAAATTTTCCAGGGTATATAGCAAAAGGAGGTTATCCCCCAGGAGTTCAAGGATGTCTCCATTGTCCATCTCTATAAAAATAAAGGAAACAGATTTTTCTGTGACAATCACTTAGTCACTGATGGCAAGATTCTTGCCAGAGTCCTCCTTAATAGACTGGTCTTTCACCGGGAAGATGATCATCTACCTGAGATTCAGTGTGGCTTCAGAAAGGACCAAGGATAGGGAGGAGCCAAGATGGTGGAGTAGAAGCATGACCTTCCCGCAGCTCCGGCTTCCACCCTCCCCAATCCATATAAAAAGGGCACTCTAAAAAAACTTTGGAGCTGCAGAACCCACAAAAATGACACAGAGAAGCTAACCTCCCGCTGAGGACAGCCTGGCAGGCCAGCAGGAATCCAGCACAGTGCTCTGGGAGCCAAGCCCAGCCCCACGCCAAGGCTTTAGCTCCAGGGTGGTCCTGACCAGCCACTGGCCACAGGGACTCCAGATCAGCAGCAGCTGTGGCGGTTTCCAGATTTATCAACACATAGACACAAAGGACAAAGTGAGAGGTCAGTACAGTCTGGACTTTGGGACCAGTAACTGGGAATGCATGGCTTTTACCCCCAGGGCGAAAAGCCGCTGAGATGCCAGCACAGACAGCCAGCGCCACATGGTGGCTTCAGCTCTTGGCCTGCAGAGTGTAGGGGGACCAAGCACTGGTCTGAGGGGTAATCGCTCTTGCTTTAACCTGCTTGGATCTGGATTGCAGTCTAGGGTGGAGGTTCTGGGGTGTGTGTCCAGCTTGCCAGAGCGTGTGGAGACCTCAGAGAGGGCACCCATCTAATACCTTTGGCAGCTGAGAAAACCCCAGAGTTTGGGACGAAAGCTCTCCTGTCTGGTGGCAGAGTCCTACTGTGGCAAAAAGCCCATAAGTCAAATAATTGAGTGGCGAAATGAGCAGGCAAAGGAAACAAAGCAGACAGAAGATTCCAACATTAGACTCCTATTTTGGGCACGAAAAGGAGCAAAGCATGGAACAGGAGGAACAACAAAGTCAGAACTCCTATACCAAAAGCTTCAAAGGAAAATACAAGCTGGTTTCAGGCCATAGAGGACCTTAAGAAAGATTTTGAAAACCAAATAAGAGAAGTGGAGGAAAAATTGGGAAGAGAAATGAGAACAATGCAAGAAAATTATAAAATGAGAGTCAACAGCCTGACTGAGGAAATTAATGCCTTAAAAAACAGACTGACTCAAATGGCAAAGGAGGCCCAAAAAGGCAATGAGGAGAAGAATGCCTTAAAAAGCCAAATTTGCCAGATGGGAAAAGAATCTCAAAAACTCAATGAGGAGAATCATTGCTTCAGAATTAGATTGGAGCAAATGGAAGCTAATGACTTTATGAGAAATCAAGATGCTGTTAAACAGATCCGAACAAATGAAAGAATAGAAGGCAATGTGAAATATCTCATGGGAAAAACCACTGACCTGGAAAATAGATCCAGGAGAGATAATTTAAAAATTATTGGACTGCCTGAAAGCCATGACTGAAGTAAGAACCTAGAAATCATCCTCCAGGAAGTTCTCAAAGAAAACTGCCCTGAAGTTTTAGTACCAGAGGGCAAAATAGAGGTTGAAAGAATCCACCGATCACCTCCTGAAAAAGATCCCAAAAAGAAAACTCCTAGGAATATTATAGCCAGGTTCCAGAATTCCCAGATTAAGGAGAGAATATTACAAGCAGCCAGGAAGAAACAATTTGAATATTGTGGAAACACAATCAGGATAACCCAGGATCTAGCAGCTTCTACATTGAGGGGTTGAAGGACTTGGAATATGATATTCTGGAGGGCGGAGGAGCTGGGATTAAAACCAAGAGTCACCTACCCAGCAAAACTGAGTATCATGTTTCAGGGGAAAATATGGTCATTCAGTGGAATAGAGGACTTGCAAGCATTCTTGCTGAAAAAACCAGAGTTGAATAGAAAATTTGACATTCAGATACAAGAAGCAAGAGAAGCATGAGAAGGTAAACAGGGAAAAGGAATCATAAGGAACTTATCAAAGTTGAACTATTAACATTCCTACATGGAAAAACAGTGTTTGTAACTTATGAAACTTTTCTCAGTCATTCAAGGGATTAGAAATATATATATATATATATATATACATATATATATATTTTTCTATATATGAGGGTATATGGGCATATGAATACATATGTAAATGTGTGTATATATGTTTACAGGTATACATAGATAGAGGGCACAAGACCAATTTAACAGGAAGGAATGATACTTAAAAGGTGAAATTAAGAGGTGAGAGGAATATAATGAGAGGAGATGGGGAGAGACAGAGTGGGGTAAACTATATCATACAGAAGAGGCAAGGGAAAATGGTTACAATGGAGGGGAAGAATAGGAAGGCAAAAGGGAATGGGTCAACCTTATTCCCATTGAATTTGACTTGAGGAGGGAGTGATATACACACTAAATTGGATATCTCACCCTCCAGGAGAATAGGGGAGGAAGGGGATGAGGGTGGGGAATGATAGAAGGGAGGGTAGGCTGGGGGGGAGGGAAGTTGGAAGCTCTCACTTTTGAAAATAGATGGGATCAAAGTAGAGAATAGAACAAGTGGGAGGTGGGATAGGAGGGAGGGAAATATAGTCAGTCTTTTACAATGTATCTACTATGTTATTGTTTTGCATTAGCCACACATGTACAACCTATACTGATCTGTGTATCTTCCCAGTAAGGGTGGGTGACAAGGAAGGAAGGGAATGTATCTGGAATTGAAAGTTTTAAAATCAAATATTCAAATGTATATATATATATATGTGTGTGTGTGTGTGTGTATACTATTATTAATACAATCTTACATGTAATTGGGAAATAAGATATACAGGCACTGAGGCATAGAGATCCACTGGAAAAGTCAAAAGGCGTATGGGAGAAAATACGGGAGAGAGCAGATTGGAGGAGGGGATATCCTTTGGGACTGCTATTTTGGGGCAGTAGGTAGGGGAAAAACAGGGAGAAAATTTGTAACTCAAAATCTGGCGGAAATGAATGATGTAAATCAGAAGTTAATAAAGCATTAAAAAAAAAAAAAGGACCAAGGAGCAGTCAATATTGTGTTTGCTGGTCTACAACTCTAGGAGAAATTCCAGGAGTAGAACAGAGGTCTGTACACAACATTCATAGATTTGACTAAAGCCTTTGATGCTGTGAGTCCTCAGGGCTTATGAAAAATTATGTCAAAATTTGGTTGCCTGGAGAAGTTCATCAGCATTGTACAGTCAGTTTCATGATGGCATCCTGGCCAGTCCCCAAGCACTGATCGTCAGCCGCCAGTCTGGATCAGTCCTGGGGTCTAATCAGGGACAAGGTGGTGATGTGGCCAACCCGTCAGACCAGGCAGAGCTCTAGAGGACCTGAGGACCTTTCTCCATCTTACTCTCTGGCTCAGTGCTGGTGAGTCCATGTTACTGGCTGAGGATTTCTTGGTTAAATGCTCCTGTTCCAGGAATCACTGCTCCTGGTGTCCAAACAATAGCATTGGTTTGTTTCCATGTTTTTCCACTGTCTCTGTCTGCTGGAGTCACAAGGTTCTGTGTTTTCTGTTTGATTTTGTAATTGGTTTTTCTGTTCGTTATTAAAATATAAGATCTCTTTAAGGCCAATACATACATACATACATACATATGTATATATATGTCCAGGTTCTGGATAATGGACAATGTTCTTGTTCCTTCCCGGTCATCAATGGAGTGAAACAAGGCTGTGTGCTTGTTCCCATGCTTTTTAGCATGATGTGTTCAGCCATATTGTCAAATGCTTTCAATGAGGGTGAACAGGACATCAAGGTCAGCTACTGCACTGATGATAAATTCTTCAACTTGACTAGCTACAAGTCAAAACCAAAATGGAGGGAGTGCTGGTGCATGGTCTTCTTTTTGCAGATGATTGTGCACTCAATGCAGCCTCTGAGGCTGGGATACAATAAAGTATGGATCAATTCTCTGCGACTTATGCTAATTTTGGCTTAACAATTAACACCAAGAAAACACAGGTGCTCCATCAGTCACCACCACACTATCCATACATGGAACCATTGGTTACAACAGATAGAGAAATTTTGGATGCTGTGGATAAGTTCACTTACCTTAGTAGTGTACTTTCCAGGTATATAAACATTGATAATGATGTTGAGACACTCATTGCCAGGACTAGCTCAATGTTTTGGAGTCTCCAAAGGAAAGTATGGGAGAGAAGAAGTATTAGGGTGACTACCAAACTGAAGGTCTGCAGAGCCATTGTGCTGACCTCATTGTTGTGTGCCTGTGAAACCTGGACAGTATACCAGTGCCATGCCAGGAAACTGAACTGTTTCCACCTGAATTGTCTTAGGAAGAACGTGAAGATACCAGACACTGAGGTCCTTTTTTGAACTAAACTGTCAAGCATTCAAACTCTGCTTCAGAGAAGGCAACTCCTATGGGCTGGCCACATTGTTCAAATGCACAATGTATGCTTGCCAAAAAGACTATTTTATGGAGAACTCACACAGGGTAAGCGTTCATATGGTGGTCAGAAGAAGCAATACAAGGACACTCTCAAGGTCTCCCTTAAGAACTTTGGAATTGATTGTATGACATGAGAGACACTGGCACCGGACTGCTCAGAATGGCATACCTGCATCAGAGAAGGTGCTGTGCTCAATCAGCAAAGCAGAATTGAAACAGCTCAAAAGAAATGCAGGATGCACACATTTAGAGAATCCATATCAAATGTTCATATGGACTATTTGTGCCTGACCTATGGAAGAGCATTACAAGCTTATATTGTTCTGGTCAGTCACAGCCAGACACACTGAAACTTGACTCTAGCATAGTGATGTCATTTTGGTCCTCTTCAAGAACAAAGGACAACAACCAACCAATCAACCAACCTTTTTAATTATTGATACTGGTAATTTGGTTTTCTTTTTTCAAAGTCAAATTAGCTAAAGTTTATCTATTTTATTGTTTTTTTCAGCTCCTAGTTTTATTTAATAGTTTATTTTTTTTACTTTTGTTTTTGTTCATCTCTACTTTGACTTAAAGATTTCTATTTTTGGTGTTTAATTGGGGATTTTAATTTGTTGTTTTTCTAGTTTTTAGTTGTGTGTCCAATTTGTTGATTTCTCTGGCTCTCTTTTAAGTACTTGGAGATAAAAATTTCCCTCAAAGTAGTGGTTTGGCTGAATCCCACAGATTTTGATATATTGTCTCATTGTTTTCATTATCCTTAATGAAGTTATTGATGTTTCTATGATTTACTCTTTGATCCATTTTTAAGATTAGATAATTTAGTTTCCAATTTTTAATCTGTGCTCCAAAGGCCATTTATTGAATGTTATTTTTATTGCATTTTAGTCTGAAAAGGTTGCATTTAATATTTCTGCTTTTCTGCATTTTTCTGTGAGGGTTTTATACTCTATAATCCGTAGTCAATTGTTTTGTTTTGTTTTTTGCTTTTTGGAGGGGGGAAGGCAGGGCAATTGGGGTTAAGTGATTTGCCCAAGGTCACATCGCCAATTAAGTATCTGAGGTTGAATTTGAACTCAGGTCCTCCTGACTCCAGGGCCTGTTCTCTATTCACTGTGCCACCTAGCCACCCCTATATACTCCATTTTTGTGAAGGTACCCTGCACAGTTGAGAAATAGGTGTGCTCATTTCTATTTCCATTCAGTATTCTTCAAAACATGATCATATCTAACTTTTCTAAAATTATATTTACCTCCTTAACTTTTTTGTTTGTTTTATGGTTAAATTTATCTACATATGAGAGGGTCAAATTGTGGACCCCCACTATTATAATTTTAATATCTCTTTTCTACTGTAACTCATTTAACTTTTTTTCAACAATTTAGCTGTTATGCCATTTTGTGCATATGTGTACATTTACAGTTTTTGCGTTTTTTATGTGTTTGTTGTCCACCTTCTTACTCAGGATGATCTGAATTAATAAGTAGCAATATGGTATAGTGAATAGAATGCTGGACCTAGAGAGGAAGGCCTGGCAGTTACTTCACCTCTCTCTCTCAGTATCAGTTTTCTTATCTGTAAAACAGATCACAACAGCATCTATCTCACAGGGTTGTTGAGCATCAAATGAGATAATATGTTAAATGTTTTGCAAACCTTAAAGCACTCTACAAATATTAGCTATTATTATTCATTTGGGCCTCTCACCAAGCTGAATCTAAAATTGCTTTTCCCTCTATTGCTTCTTGATATTTTATGTAATGATATTGCTCATAATCTTCTGTCATCTACCTCCCTAAATTTTTACAAGAGAGTTTCTACTCTAAAACTGGTGTTACCATTGACTACTATGTATTTTTGCTTGACAAAGAATTAAAGTATCAACTGGGTGAGGTAGTTTCCTTTTTGCATTAATTGATTTATAATAGTTAAACTTCCTTTGGAAGAGGTGATAGGTTGTCAATGTCTGTTATTTTATCCATATCCCATGTTTTAGTATCAGCAACTTTGTCAAATAAGTCAAACTAGAGTTGTCTTAATCAGTCTCAGTCAATCATAGAGTTATCTGATGTCATCTGTACATTTTTTATTTTTCTAATTTGGTATCTGTTTTGATTTTTGCTCTAACAAGTTGCATTGTGTGCAGACAGTTGGTTTGGAAATGATTCCCACTTTGGCAGCTAGTCATATCCTGTCTGTTAGAATAGAATCGGTTTCAATTTTTTGAAATTTGAAATGATTTGATTTTAATTTTTGTATTATTATTATTAGAATCTTGCCATGGCTAGCACATTATGAATCTTTTTTTTTCATGATATTGAGGTATGAGGCTTCTTTTTTTTTTTTTATTAAGCAATCAGGGTTAAGTAACTTGATCAAGGTTACACGGCCAGTTATTTCTGGGTGTGGTGCTGAGTGTCTGAGCCCGGGATTCGATCTCCAGGTCGTTCTGACACTGGAGCCTGTGCTCTTACTCTCTGTGCTACCTGGCCGCCCCTAGAGGTATGAGGCTTCTAATAGTCAATAATCCCTTGATTTCTATTATTTCTTACTCTTGAGCCATACTTCCTCACTTGTTTTTCATTGGCTCCCCCAAAGTCATAAACACAGAAATAAAAGCATTGATGCCAAAGAGAGACAAAGACATATTTGGGTTCATCACAAGGCTCCCCCCACACCTGCCTAATCAACTTGATGAGTACATCTATTCCCCTCTGAAATATGGACACAAAGGATTTATTTTACCTTATTAACTATAGACATACCCATATGTCTATTAGCATCTTGTTAAGAGGACACAGATAACTTCAGATTGGTTTTCAGTGGACTGGAGCTATCCCCAACACAATTAGTTGGATGGGACTCAGGAGGACAGACACTTTTCAGAAAAGCCACCCCTCTGTCAGCCTATAAAAGAAAGTGAAAAATTGCTTTCAGATCTTTTTTTTCCTTCCTTTTTTGCTATTTGCATCCTGCCTTTTTTTCTGGAAGCATTCATCCATTTTGGGGGAGGGAGGAGTTAGTTTCTCATGTCACCATCAATTGGAGGGAGGAAAAGTTCCCTCTGTTCCTCAAGATTCCTTAAGAAGAAAGGTACAAGGAAAAAGTTAGGGGGGAAAAAAGGACTGAGAGCCATTTTATCATTCACTTTAATAAGCCAATACAATGAAGGCAGATATTCTGACATGAATCCATACTTCTGAGTCCTAGCCACCTTGAAAATGGGACAGCACCAGTTACTGAAAACCAACCAGCATTTGACTATGCCCTCTCAGCAAGGAACCAACAAGTAAACAAGCATGCTCATCCTCTTAGAGGGAGAACTATGTTGATCAAATTGGTCATGGAGAATTTTACTGAATAAACTCACCTTACAATAATTTAAAAAGTTAATTTTTTTGGATATTCATTAATATGTTCCTCCTTGCCTCATCCAAGTTATCCCATACTTTGTAGGCTTTCTGCATTTATGTTTATAGTTTGAACTATGTTGCTTGTTATTTGCCTCTGTTCTCTAGTTGTTGTACTCAGTTTGATTCAACAACTTTCAAGTGCCTGCTTGCTTACATTATCTTTCCTCAACTTAATTACAAACTCTTTGAGACCAGAGGCTTTGGTTTCTACTTCTTTTGTACTCCCTGTGGTACTTAAAGCAGAGTCTGTCATGTGTAAGATACACATAAAAGGTCCTCTTTGGGTTGAATTGAACTGAATGAGAAGATGATGAAGGATTAACTAGAATAGGGAAAGGGCAAATTGAAGAGAGTGGGAAATTGAAGTAATAGGGAAAAGGTGGTGAAGGACAGTAGAAAGGGGAGAAAAAAGAGGAAGTCAAGGAGACTGAAAGTAATAAAAGAAAGAAATGAATAGAAGAGATGAACCACTGTGACTACACAGCTACATTTCCACTAGAGATCAATTCTTCTATGGAGAAAGATATGTAATCTGAAAGACCCACTGAGGCAATACTATATATTTCTCCCAGTCTCTTGGGGATGTAACAGAAATATTAATCATTACAGGCAAGTAACTTAAATAATTGTCTTCATGAAGTAGCTGCACCACAGCCTTTGCTGTCCAGGCTGTTTTCACTAGACGATAAAGATTATTAGATCCTTGAGGCATTATTGTCCTTTTGATATATTTTTCAATTTTAATCCCATAGAGATTGTCAAAGTAGACTTGTATTTTGAAGAATTAGACATGGTCTGCATATTCTGAGTTGGGTTTTGCTTTAAATTTACAAGGTAGGTTTTTTTTTTTTTTTCAGGATGGCATACTGGGGTGAGGAACCTGCAGCCTTGAAGCCACATGTGGCCCTCGAGGTCCTTGAGGGCAGCCTTTTGACTGAAGCCAAACTTCACAGAACAAATCTCCTTAATAAAAGGATTTGTTCCATAAAACTTGGACTCAGTCAAAAACCCACACCCAAGGACTTAGAAGGCCACATGTGGCCTCAAGACTGCAGGTTCCCTACCCCTGAGTAGATCAAGAACTATCCCTGAAGTCAGGAAGCCTAGATTTCAAGTCGTGCCTTTGACACATACAGGCTATGTGATGAAGAACAAGTCATTTACTTTCTCCAGGGGAGAGAGGAGAGTTGTGCTTCTTTTTCATGTCACCATTAGCTGCAATGGTGCAGAATTCTTAAATTTTTGAAGACCACGAATTACGGAGAATAGGCTGATCTGCCTTGGTAGAAGGAATTTCCTCATCTGAGAGTTTCCTATACCAATGAAATTAGAGCTACAGTCCCCATCTCCTTTTTTTTCCAATGTTTTCCATTAACATTTTTAATTTCCATTAAAAAAGTCAGAAAGGAGTGCTAAGTCAACCTTTAGGGTGTAAGTGGCATTTGGAAACAAATTTAGGACAACTAATATTGCATTAGTATGCAATGTATTCTTATTTTAGGTTTCATTATAAAAATTAGTATGATAGATGAAAAGGTAAACTGCTAAAGGAGAGCCAGTAGAAATTAGTTTTTAGAAGAAGATTAACTGTTTTTATTAATATCATGACATTGTTGTGTTTTGACCTATCTATAAACTAAGTTTTAAAAGTTGGTAAATTTTAAAACTGCATAATACCTTTACAAAGACTTTTTATGACAATGACCTATCAACCCATGACAGTTCCTATATATTTGTTGCTTTAAGGTTACAAGATTTCCTTGCAATGACTTAGTGAGGTAGCATTTACAATTATTCTTCTCATGCTATGGATGAGGAAATTAAACTTAGGTGATTTGTCCATCACAGAGCTAATAAATGTCAGTCAAAATCTGGATCTAAATATCCTGACTTTTAAGCTCATTGCTCTTTGAAGTCTACCAGTCTGTTTCTCTGTACATGTGAAAAAGTATGCATGAACTGAGAGTAGTAGGTTTCAGGCTTAAGACAATACAACCTTTTGAGTAAAAAAAGGAATATAAAATTTAACCAAACAAAATCATTAACAGGAGTCTCTAAAATGACATAATTATGGACAGTTTAACTAAATTAAGATCAGCTTTTTGAGTATATGTAACCTGGGCTATTCAGTGATTCTGTTTTATTAGACAAATGATCACATTATTTATTTTTCTTTATGGTAGGAATGTTTTACAGTCTAGTAATTCTGTCAGCTGTTTGTCACATAAACTCAATCAAGTGATAGATCTCTTATCCATACTAACTGCTTTCATTAGATTTGAAAGGTTTGATATTTAAGATGCCTTCTTGAGTTTTAGAATAGAATGGCCTTGCCAGAGATAGTCCTAACTTAATCATCTTTTGTAAAAGTCTTTTTAAAGAGTTTTTACAATTAAAAATATTATCTTTACTAAGCTGCTTTATTTTAAGATGGCAAAGTAAAACAATTTCTAAAATAAAATATTTTAAATTGTTATTGATATTTTCAAAATCATGTTTCTTCATAAATAGGCGGAGTCCAATTGGTGTTCCTCAGAAGCCATTTTTGTTTCCACAAGAAAGTGTAAGTAAAAAACAGGAAGGCAAAAGAAAGGGAAGAGCCAGTCCATTGATTCATCCAAGTACAAAGGTTAGAAATTTTATTATTCTCTAACTAGACCGTATATGAACTCTTGTTTATCATTTAATGAACTCCTTGTTTCAGAGATACCCCATTTTTTCAGTGGAAATGTATTTTTATTGACTCAAGCTATGACCCAGAAACCAAGAAAAATCTCACATCATAGTCAGCAGAGTAAATTGGCCCTAACTCTCCCACTTTAAATTATGGTAGCAATGAATAGGAAGTTTTATTTAAAGAAAGTGATATAATAATAATACTAAGTGACTTTAATGTGGCACTTGAAGGTTTACAAAGTACTTTGCATATATTCTCTCAGTTGATCTCATTTAATAAACAGACATTAGGCACTTAGTAGCAGGCAAGTCTCAGAAATCTAAATGCATCACTACATCTCACAACATTTTGTAATTTATAGTCCCTGTATGAAAAATTCCCTCAGACCTTGCATTGGCATGAGTGGCTATACTGCCGCTTTTTTGGCCAGGTTGGTTGCGTGTGTGTCATCTGTTTTTTTTTTTTTTTCCTGTCATCCAGTTGATTCATAGTTCCCTTCCTGGTCACTCTAGACATTAGCAAAGGGAGTCTGTCAGTTTTAAAAGTTATCATAGAATCTTAGCCTAATAAATGTTTGCTTGATTGAATTGAATTGGAACGTTGGCTGTCATCTAGTTCAACTTCTCTCTGAAACAGGGATATCCTCCATGAAGGTCCCATCAAGTATCATCCAGCCTTCAGTTGTTAAGGAATTTGCCATGCTCTGAGGCAGCCCATTGCATGTTTTGAAACAACTTTCTAATTGTTAAGAAGTTTTTTCCTTAAATTGAGCTAACATTGTCTTCCAGCAGCTTCCACCATCCTTTATTTTGCTCTCTGAGACTAAGCAAAAAAAATCCAATTGCTCTTCCACATGAATTTTTTTTACATGCTTGATGATGGCAATCACATCTTCCCCTTTGTTTTTTCTTCTTTAGGCTAAATAGTCCTCATTCTGTCAACCAATCTTCATATGACCTGATTTAGAATTTCCACCTGGTGCTTTGTCTTCTCAATGTTCTTTTAAAAAATATGGTGTCCCTAACTGATCACAATGTTCCAGATGTGATCTTACCAGGACAGAGTACACTGGGAACATTGGCTCTTTTGTTTGGTCCATTGTAGCGTCCTAAGAATACTTTGTTGGGCTTTTCACATTACATTATTAACTCACATTGAGCTCACAGAAAATTAAAATTTACAGATCTTTTTCATGTTAAGTCCTGTTTAATCATATTCTCATTACCCTTTATCTGTGCAGTTGATTTTTGAACCCAAGTCTAGGGCTTTGCATTGATCCCTATTCTTATATTATTAGACTTGGCCCTTTTTTCCCCAGTCTGCCAAGAACTTTTTAGATCCCAGTTCTGTTATTCAATTTATTAAGGGTTCCTTCCACATTTGTCACTGCAAGTTTGATAAATGTGCCATGACTGCCTTTAAATAATTTCTAAAAATGTTGAATAGAACAGGATTGGGGGAAAACTCTTTGATATTCCACTAAAACCCTCCCTCAATATTGACATTAATTCCTTAATAACTGGGTCTGGTCCTCCAGCTATTACCAGACCACCTAATTGTATAGCAATTTTACCGTAAAGTCAATAAGCATTTATTACTTAATGAATAAGCCCACTATGTGCTAAGCACTACACTAAGCAAAAGCCAGTTACAATCTGATGAGGGAGACGACATGAAACAAATGTGTAAGAACAAGATACATACAGGATAAATGGACAATAATCAATCATAAAGAGCAACAGAAAAAAAAAAGGTTTCTTGTAAAAGGTGGGGTTTTAGCTAGCACTTGAAGGAAGCCAGGGAAGTCAGGAGGCAGAAAGGAGGTGAAAGAGAGTTCCAGGCATGGAGACAGTCATGAAAATCCAGAGTTGGGAGATGGAATGCTTTGTTCAAGAAAAAGAAAGACCAATGTCGCTCGATGCAGAGTGCTGGTTGGGAGGAAGTTCTGGAGGGGACAGTAAGATGTAAGGAGTATGGAAAAGTAGAAAAGGGTTAGGTTGTGAAGGGTTTTGAATGCCAAAAAGAATATTTTATATTTGATCCTAGAGGTGGTAGGGAGTCCCTGGTGTTTATTGAGGGGGTGTGGGTGGGAGTTGTTTAACATGGTCAAATCGATACTTTAGGAAGATTAATTTGACAGCTGAGTGGAGGATGGACTGGGGTAGGTAGAGACTTGAGACAGATTATTTTAATAGGTGACTCATGAGATGATGAAGAGGCATCGGTATCAGCTGAGTTGGAGACATTTGAGACAATTTTATTAGTGTTTTTTCAAAGAAAGGTTGCTGGTTACTGATAGTTTTCTGATCATTATTTAGCACATGTTATTCTTTCCCCAGAAGAGTTATACCAGGTATCAGAGGAGAGAAGGGGTTGTATACAAGAGATGTTATGAAGACAAAATTAAGAGGGCTTGGCAACAGATTGAATTGGGGGGGTGAGAGGAGTTGAGGATGACACCTAGGTTGCCAGTCTACAAGGCTGGTGATGGTTTTGACAGAAGTTTGGAATGGGGGAAGGTTTGGGAGAAAGAGATAATGAGTTCATTTTCATATTTGTTGAGCTTAAGATGTCTATGAAACATCCAGTGTAAGTTGTCTAATAGGAAGCTGGAGCTGTGAGTCTAGAAATTAGAAGAGAGACCTAAATCGATCTGGATAAATATATATATATATATAGGAATCATCAGTATAGAGGTGATAGCTGAAGCCATAAAAAGTGATGAGAGAACCAAGTGAAATTGTATAGAGGGAGAAGAGAAGAAGACAGAGCTGTGGAGGATACCCACCTTTGGTAGTTGTGATCTGGACCAAGATCCTGCAAGGGAGGTTAAGAAGGAGTAGTTAGAGTAGGAGAAGAACCAGGACAGAGCAGTGTCATAGAAACTGAGAGTAAAGTGTGGTAGGAAAAAGAGGGTGATTGACAGTGGCAAAAGCTGCAAAGAGGTCAACAGGGATGATAATTGAAAAAAGCCTGCTGGATTTGGCAATTAAGAGATTGACGAAAGTGGAGAGAGAAATTTCAGTTAAATGAAGGTTGGAAGCTAGACTGTAGTGTTATGAAGAGAGGGAGAAGAAAAGAAGGGGAGGCATCAATTATAGATAGTCTTCTCAAGGAGTTTAGCAACAAAATGGAGAGAGATATAGGGTGATAGTGTAAGACAGAAGGATCAAGTGAGGATTTTTTGAAGAGGGGGTAGAGATACATGAGCATGTTTGTAGGCAGTAGGGAAACAGCTAACATACAAAAAGAGATTGAAAGTAAGTGACAGAATGGGGCTGATGGAGACAATATCCTGAAAAAGACAGAATGAAATGGGATCACATCTGCATATAGAGGGGCTTGGTTTGTTAAGGAGAAGGGTCACCCCTTCATATGAGACAGGAGTGAAGGAGCCGATAATAGCAGAAGGCATCTGGGTGATGTAGGATGAGGAGGAGATTAAACCCATACTTAACTCAAGTAAGTATCATTAAGTATCCCCAGAATTTTTATCTTAAAATAAAAGTTTTGTAAATGATTCTTCTACGTTTGAAACAAAATTTATCAGATCACGAGGTTTAATTTCATGCTATAACCCTAAAACCAGACCTTTAACCATATTCTCTCAGCATATAAATTCTTCTTGAGGCTGAGCACTCTTTGAAACAATATTAACGATTCCATCCCCTAGGGTGTTTAAATAAATTATCCTTTCAGTGGCTGTTATAATACTTAGCAACTGGGGAGAAATGCCTTGTATCTGCCTGGCATGTAGCCTATGTTTTGGGAAAATGTAGCTCTATACGAATTTGAGTTGACTCCTACTTTCATATACATATTCCTTTAAAAATATCAAATAGTAAATACTAAAAAACATAACTTTCAATTATATGGCAAAACACAAGACACAATCTACTCTGGTTCTATAGGGTACAAAAATGTTTTCCAGAGCCAGATTAAGGGAGAAAGGCCTCTTTCCTGACCCTATTCATCCCCAGCTCTCTACTTAAACTAAATTGTGTCCAAGTTCAGCAGATTCACATACACTAAGCCTGTGTGACTTTAGTCAAGTCATTGAACTGTCCTCACTTATAAGATGGGGATGGTAATAATACTTGTATTGCCTACCCCAGAAGAATTGTTGTAAGGAAAGTACTTTCCATTGTAAAGAGTTGAATGCATTTGAGACAATTTTATTAGTGTTTTTTCAAAGAAAGGTTGCTAGTTATTGACAGTTTTCTGATCATTCTTTAGCACACATTATTCTTTCCCTAGAAGAGTATACCAGGAGATTCATGGACTTTTCTGCAACCCACAGGGTGGGCTGTGAGATGTTCTGTCTTCAGGGGCAGGTGGGGTGGTAGAATAAAAAACCTTTCTCCTCTCCTCTATAAGCTACCTCTGAATTTCTTAATGACAACCCAATCTCAGATCCTGAGATAAAAGAGTGAGGCAAAATATATATACTATGGAATTCATTCTATATAGAAAATGAGAGTAATTCAACCTCTGATACTGAATATTTGAGAACTAAATTTGTCCAGGTGCAAAAGCATAATAAAACTGATTTCAAAAAGTAAAGAAAGTAATTTCTTGTTGCCTATCATTATTTAACGATTTAAAAATTATATTTCATTTTCTAAATCACATTTGTTGTTCAGTCATTTTCAGTTGTGTCTGACTCTTCCTGACCCTATTTGTAGTTTTCTTGGCAAGGTTTGCCATTTCCTTCTCCATCTCATTTTACAGATGGGTAAACTGAGCCAAACAGGGTGAAATAATTTCCTTAGGGTCACACGGCTAGTAAGTGTCTGAGTCCAGATTTGAACTCAGCAGTCTTCCTGATTCCATGCCTGGTACTCTATCCACTGTGCCACCTGGCTGCTAATTCCAAAAGAAATGTTGATTTACTGACAATCCTATCTTTCATTCCCCCCTAGTATGTCTCTTCCACATTGCTCGGGACAACCTTTCTACTGTCTCCAGACACATCTTCCTCATTCCCACCTCTATATTATTCCCCAGACCATCTCCCTCTTTCTGCTCTCAGTCCAGGAAGTGTCCTTGATTAACCCCACTCCCACAATAATCCTTTCCTTACTTTGGATTTCCAGGGGACAAGTACATACAAGTAGCACATAGTTACACAATTATTTTTATATTGCCATAGATTTTTTTTCTCTAATCCTCTTATATGTTTATGCATTGTAAGCTCCTTGAGGGCAAGGACAGTGTTTGCTATTTCTGTTATTTCCCATGGTCATACATGTGATGTAATTGATTAAAAAATGATTGAATGGAATTGAGAATGATTGAGGTTCTGATGTTGCCTCAGCCATTTTCTACCTGAATCATCCTGTATGAGCCACTTAGAATCTCAGTTTGCCTTAGTTTTTTCATCCATAAAATGGGAATAATAAAAGTACCTGCCTCACAGGGTTGTTGTGAGAATTAAATGAGATAATCTGTAAAGGACTTTGTAAAACTTTTTAAAAAAAAGATTCCAAGATAGAATTAAAAAAAAATCTCACTGTGCATACATTATTCAAAAAAAATCAAACTGTGGTCAATCACTTGCAGAAAAATAATTAAATCATGAAAAATTGTCATACAAATAATGATTCATATACTGAGGATAATCACATGTTCTTTTGGATGTTATGTGCTTGGGTGAACTTAATTTAGAAAAGGGTATTGAATATTTCTTACCCTGACTTTATCTCGGGCAGGGGGGGGGAGAGGCTGGGAGCCCCATTGTCCTTTCTTGTCTAATATCTGTGACATCTGCTTAAAAATGCATATCCACTGACACAAAAGATAGCCCTAATTTCCCATTATAAAGTAAATGACAAACAGTGCTGTTTTGCCAGCTGTTCTACATGCCTAGCAAACTAACATAAAAGCTTTTATTATTAAGTAGTTGTGAAATCCAGCTGGTATATTGCCACCTATAATTGCCCACTTCCAGTCTTTTAAACTAGGTAAGCCCCAGTTGCTACTTTAAACTCTCTGTCCCCAAAAGTGGACCACTGTTTTAGGAATTTCGTTATATGCACAAAACTTGCATGATGAAATTTTTGACTTGCTTAATTAGAGACAAGATGCACAATTAATTCATTCTACCCACTGTACTTTAAGAATATATATTTGAAGACATTTATGTTTTGAAAAGAAAAAGAAAACAACCAGGATTTCTTCTCATCCTCCCTCCCCTCATTTTTCTATTTTCTCTTTCATTTTTTATATAGTTGCTAGCGAGAGCTCATCATATAGAACAGGAACGTGGACTAGATCTTCAGCAGCTTGTAGATAATTCTGAATCTAATGATATCCATTTTTTTTTCACATAATTGTTTTAAATGTTTACATTCTCCTTTGTTTTGAAGCTTGCAATCTCCTGCCCACAAATATATTAGTATGAAGGACAAAGCCTGGCCCAATGGAAAGAACCCTGAATCTAGGAGGCCTAAGTTTATGTACCAATTCTTCTACTTCCTTCTGTAATCCTTTTAGACAAGTCATTTCTTCTCACCAGGCCTCACTGGCAATCTACTTGTTGCAAGGATTAAATGATCAGTTTAACTGTGTTAACTGTTTTGAATTGTAAGGTAGTTGGTATTATGAATAATAGTAAAATAGCTGACAATTGTGGTGCTTTAAAGTTTGCAAAACACTTTTCATGAACTCTTTCATCTCACAGTTAACCAACCACAAGATCAAAAATGTTGTCCCATTTTACAGATGTGGAAACTGGATTTCAAAGAGGTTAAGTCTTCAGTTATAGGATTCATCAAAGGGTACAATCCAGGCCTTTCTCTTTTAGAGCTATGAGTTTTTTGGAGGGGCCTCAGGCCCAGATTTTTCTGGGCAAAGGGAAATATAAATCATACTCATTTGGGAATATAGAATTTTCCAGTAGGAGTAATGTGTGATGAGTGTGGGGGAAAAATAGGTTAGGATGCATCTGGAAGGGACTTTAAATGTCAAAGTAGTTTATATTTTATCCTAAAAGAAATAGGGAGTGATTAAAGTTTCTCAAGTAGGGGAGTAGTGTCTTCTCAGCCCCACTGATCTACATGATGTTCTCTGTTCACACAAAGGGTTTTTATAAACTTTTAAGTACTGTAGATGTCAGATGTCACTATTGTTGTCTATAATTCGAACTACCTTACAATTCAAAACAGTTAATACTTAGTTAAATTGATCATTCAATCCTCACAACAGGTAGATTGGAAAAGAGACTAAGAGAGGTGAATATTGCATTTCCCACCTTCATGCCATTTGATTAGCCTGTTCCCCCATGCCTAGAATGGTCTTCCCCCTCCTTTCTTCCTCTTGGAATCCCACATTCCCCTTAAGTCTCAGCTCAAGCATAATCCCCTACATTATTCTGTGTTTAAACACCCGCCTCAGTTGTTATTCACCCCCCTCCCCAATTACTTTACATGTAGTTTTATTTACTTATCTGTGCACATATAGGTAGACTGAGATATATATGAGATCCTGGAGGAATCATAGTATCGTAGATTTACACCTACAAAGAATCTTAGACACTAGCTAACTCAGTCCTCTCAATTTATAAATAAGGAAATGAGGTAATTTACCAATTTATTTCTGTCTTGCTATTAGTACTTAATAAATATTTGTTGAATTAAATTCTATCATAATTAAATATTTTAGAGTTTCAATACTCTTCTTCCTTGGGACTATTAATATGATGAGTAGCTGAATATTTAGACCGAATTAACTTCAAAAGTTTCTAGTTTTCTAATTGGGGCGAGGGTGAGCCATTCTGGTGATTTTTACTGAGAATTCCTTCATGATTTGTATTTAATTCCAAAAGAATACAGAGCTATTTGAACCTTGAGCTCAGTCAGGCGCACACACACACACACACACACACACACACACACACACACACACACACACAC
>NW_027186296.1:36216497-36258719 GCF_028583685.1 Petaurus breviceps papuanus | reverse complement strand
CACACACACACACACACACACACACACACACACACACACACACACACTAAATCTAGAATGTACTTTAGAGGGGTCCTGGGACTAATGACTTATATGGAGAATTGTTAATGTCTAGTTGCAGCTCATGTTGCAACCATTCTCTATGTGACTCCTGGTCATCTTGTCTCTATACAGTTCCTGCTCTGTGTGATTATGACTTTAGCATAGGTCTCCAAGATTCCTTCTCCACAGAAATACTCTCTCCACAATCAATAGCTATGTCATAGGCATTTGATCTTATGAGGAAAGGAATTTTTCCTTTTCTTCCAAAAACATTTGTACACAGGGCTCAAACATCCTGGGAAATGTATCCCCTTCCTCTCTCAGCCTTTCCTATTATATTTAACATGTAAATATTTCATTATATTTAGTCTCATTAATGTGGGTATTTCCTCTATCAAGTCAGTTTTCAGCCTATTCAGTTCTAATTCAGTTATAATTTCTGTCCATATTCTTCCATATATATTCCACAGAGGGTCCACCCAACATGATAAGAACCCTTTCTCTGGTTCTTTTTATATTTTGTGGTCATCAATCCAAGATTCCAGCTGTCCATTTGGTAACCTTCACTTTCACTATATACCCAGCCACTTTCTTTTCCAATCTAATACATTCCACTTCAGAAATAATATCCTTTACACTTGAATCCTCACAATAAATATACTTCAGCTTATTTGCATCCAATGGACATGCATTCCTCTATTGTTTTTTGAGCTACTTCCAACTTTGATTCTTTCAAGACTGTGGTTTTTTTAAATTCAAAGCCAAATAGCATCTACAGAGAGGCATTTGTGTTTAGGGAAAATAAAGAGACATGAGTTTTTGTTGTATGGAACAGCTTGATGTCACTGAAAGTACTGTACAATTTTCCCAAATGCAAACCATTCTACTCCCTTTACCTTCTTCAATTTTAGACCCAACTCATCAGGACTGCCTCTTTTAGATATGAATAAATGAATGAATGAAAAAGCATATATTAATTGCTTACTCTATGCCATGTGCTGTATTAAGCACTAAAGATACAAATGCAAAATTGAAATCAGCCTCAGCCCCCTAGGAGCTTATATTCTAGTGGGAAAGAACACATATAAGGGAGTAATGACTAGGGATGAATATTCTGTTTCAGAAAGTAGGGATGGTAAGTAATGAGAGCAATGGTGGGGCAAGATCAAGATGGCAGAGTAGCAAGAGGAAATGTAGCCCAGTTCCCATACCATATGTCTTCCATAACGATCTAGAAAATGCATAGATAAACCTTTACTGGAAAATCCAAAAAGAAATCACAATAAGACATTTTTCCCATACATGTTGGAGTAGGGAGACAAAGAAGTTCGTAGACACCAGAGATGGAGTCTGACTAGGAACTGACTGGAACATTCCAGTGTCAAGGGACTGGAAGAGGACTAAGGCTGTGCACAGGGACAAGAAGATGTCCCAAGAGCTCCATGACCTAGTGCAGGGTATGGGAGAGGATACCATTTTGTAGCTATGTCACTCACTACCTAGTTCCACATTACAGATCCAAGGAAGACTGAAGAGGGGATTTGCACCTAGGGATGGCAGAATTGGTTAAGGTTGTGGACTCTAGCTGTGTACTGAACTAGGAACAAGTTAAGAAGTAAACATGTGGTTTTGACCCCAGGAGCAGAGCATGGACTTAATTCTACCTTCAGGTTAGGCTAAAAACCTGTAGAGAAATAACCAAGATAGGAGTCCCAGACCAAAGGAGAACTTGCAGCTGGGTCTCTCTGAACCTGCAGAGTTCCCCAAAAGGTTGATGGTGGCTGAGTGCAACTGTAGTCTATTGGAACTTCCAACCAGAGACAAGCTGACAAGATGCAGAGGTTCCCAAACTTATTTGGCCTACTGCCTCCTTTAAAAAAAATTAGTCAGCACCCCCCTGCAAATCTACTTTTTTTAATCCTTTAATTGTTTTTTTTAAATTTACATCATTTCAAACTATTACCTGAATTGTGCCTTCTGGGGGCACTGTTGCCAACTTCGGGAACCTGTGAGAGGAACAAGGACTGGCAGAGCTCAGACCTAGGAAGGCTGAATGAATAAACAGACTTTTCCCCAGATCACATCACTGTGAGCACTGAAAGCTTGCAGGTCCCCAGCCTGAGCTGTCTTGAAACCCTGGAATAGCACAATACTAAATACCCCCTACAAAGCAGCAGAAGGACCCAAGAAGACAGAAGGTCAGCCCAGATATTTACCCTAGGAATGCATAGAGCACAAAGTCCAAAGTCAAGAAGTAAACTGGAAGAATGAGCAAACAAATAAACAAAAAACAAATCCTACCATAAAGAGCTGTCATGGTGACAGGAAAATTCAAGAGACAAACCCAGAAGAGAATAATTCCAAAACATTTACCAGGCAAGAAAAATGTCAATTAAAAGAAGACTATGAAGGGAGGAAAAGAAGAATACAGTGACAAGGGAGGACTGGAGAGGGGAAAGAAGAATGGGGAAATTATCTCACATAATTGGGTTATTCAAGTAGAAGTCTTTACCACAAGGAGGAGCCCAGGGGAAGAGCAGGCAACAGGCACTTGAACCTCATCTCAAGAGCAATGGCAGAATTGGTTTGATTATGATTCTAGAGCTGGAAACCATTAGGGGATAGAGGAAGTGGCACAGTAAGCAAATAGCCAGGGATGAAGTGAAGCTGACTCAAGTAAGACTTGGGGTAGGAGGTGATGGTGGCAAAAAAAAAAAAAAAACCACAATGAGAACAGCGGAACCCCATGGAAAGAGCTTCAGGGATTAAGTGTAAAAGGATCAAATGTTCCAAGGCTTAGTTTCTGGTCCAGACATCATGGTGGCTCCTGAGGAAATGGTTTGGGAATGAAATATACAAACTCACATATGTATATGCATATGTATGTATACATATATTTGCCTATCAATATACTAATGTACAGACTCAATGAACTTGCTTTCCAATTTCATTATCATAACCTGGATATTTAGCATTTTTCTTCCATTTAGTTTTTCTGTATGAATTCTTAGGACAGTCTCTAGAATATTCTGGGTTTCATTGCAATTAGCATAATATCATCTAGGAACAGCAATGTCTCACCATCTGTAAGGAATCCCTCTTCTATTTGAACTGTACACATAACATGTTTGCCTTCATGATAGTGGTGGATACCTTCCCTTCATACACTTTTGTTTTGTATTATGCCTTGATTGATGTCAATAAGCAGAGGGTCATTGAGAAGAGTTATCTCTGTATTTACATTAATCAGGGAATTTTACATGATCTTCACACCTTAGTGAGAGATTCCTTTAAGGCTACAAAGTTAAAAAGCTTTTGTATAATCATAAATCGATAGGTATGTATGACCTTATATTTTGGGGATAACAAATGGAAGCATGGAAGCATGCTTTCATGCTTCCTTTTTAGGTCTGAGACAAACTACCTGCACAGGCTAGTTCTCTTCACTTTTTAATTCTTATTTTTAATGAGGAAAAGCCCAGACTTTCACAAATCAAGGGAGCAGGACACTGGATGTTGGTGCAAAAAGAATCACACAGTTGTCCAACACAACCAGTATCAAAATATCAGCCTAAGGTGTGTCCTCAAGCCCAACCCTTCAGCTAGCTGTGGGCAGCACCCCACCACTCACTCAGGTGTGGGGGTGATCCACCTGGCTTTTGGTGGGCAACACTGCTGCAAAGCCTAACAGAATAATTGTGACCAAGGACTTTTTAAATGGGTTGACGGACTAGAAAAATTTGATCACAAAGAGAATTAAGATATCTGGCATAGGGTGCTAGGTACATATACGGAATGTTCTGGGTGTTCCCAGGCATACCTTAATGTCTCAAAAATATTTTGATATTTTATATCTTATTTTTAGAGTAAAATTTAGTTGTTAATTTTTAAAGGAAAACAATTTTAGTTTGTTGTTGTTGGATGAACATATAAATATAATGTCTATGTTTGAATATGAAATAAATATTCACCTTAAAAATAAAAAATACAATTCTCTTGGCACACTTTCTATTTAAATGAGCTGCAGGAGTGAGAGGAAGCAGGTAGCATTTCTTTGGAGACGATGATCTTAGGACATCATTGAGAAAAAGACTGGACATCTTTGTTTGACTGATGTAAGCTGTTAGGTTTTACATCTTTCAAGAAAGCAACAGTTGCCCTCAGAAAATTTTTAGGGTGAAGAAACCAGTTAGCATTGGTAGACCCAATTAGGCTCTAGAATAAGTAAGCATAGGGGCATCCTGTACTCTCTACACCTTCTAGTGGATTGTGTGCCTGCAAAGATGAGATCTGTGGTAGAGAAGCACTCATTCAGGTCTGCCTTGTTCCTTTCTCATACTCAGAAATATCCTCTGTATGTGTGTGTGTGTGTGTGTGTGTGTGTGTGTATCATTCTCTTAAAAACTTAATAAGGATGGAAAAGTAGGACTACAGTTGGTAGTTAGTGGCATTTCCTTGACTGCTATCTTATTATCCATTATTTATTCTATGCTTTTGGTTCTTGACCTCTTTGAGCTAGCTTGTGAAAAAATCTTCAAGACTGGTGCCTTCAGCATGGATCATCTTGGTCTAGTCTAGATGATCTTCTCCACTAAGAGTCACTCAACCCCTTTTTACAGAAGAAGAATTTGAGGGTCAGAGAGGTTAAGTGACTAGATAACTGTGAGTCTGACCAGATAGTCTCTGAGGTCCTTTCTCACTCTGATTTTCTGCAAATGGGACTTGCACAAGGTTACAGAGCTAATAAGCCCCAGCCCAACTTAGTTTCACTGGGACTTGAACTCAGGTCTTGCTGCTCGAAATCCCAAGTTCTTGTGACTATACCACATTTTAAATCTAATCAAGTGGCCAGGGATATTTTACTCTGAATATGTTTAGATTGCTTCCGCCCTCCCCCCATTATAAAATTAAACAGCAAATAACATTAACCTGTGATAATACCACATTAAGCAATATCCACTCAAAAAGCTTTACTTGAAACAAATGCTATTGAGAGCAGCATTGTGCTGATTATGCTGTAAGTTGGTAAGTGGCCTTACTCAACTTTGTGAAGCTTTTCTGTTTTGATTACTCTGTGTGGAATGTGATGCTCAGATATGTATCATTTTATAGCCTGCTTATATCTGGAGAGTTGGCATTAGAAGCTGCCTAGTGTTTTTAATTCAGAATTTCTTCTCATAGAAACCTTAGCATCTTATACTGAAACCCTTGTTTAATAGCATATGCTATTCGTTTCTTATATAGCTGCATGGTATAGTAATAAAATAAATACCACAAAATCACTGATGAGATGAAAATTGAACTCTCTGTTTCTGTGCAGCCATGTAGGTAAAACAGTAATTGACTTTGATAATAACTTTTGTTCTTACAAACCAAAGTCTAAATGAGAGTCACATTTGATATATCTGCTTGTAATTACTATCAAAAGGAGAGAATATAAAGTTTAGATTGTTTAGTGACTTACAATAGATGGAATAAATAGCCATCTTTTGTTGATCAATCTGAGACTTCTAAACCCCTCCCCCAAAATGATTCCTAGGATTTATCTTACTGTTTATTTAAAAAAAATATACTTCTCTAAAGCATGTCTTTATTTAATGGAACAATTAATTTTTTCTTTTTATCTATAATTGCCATAACCGCAAAGCTTTCTTTTGGAGCTTACTAATTCAATGAATGCTTATAGTCTTTCTCCATATGTGCGGAGTAAATTTAGGGTTCAGATCCTTTTTTAGTGAATTTCAATCAAATCATCTGATACATTTATCCTTTTTAATTTAAATTTTAAATTTAAGATTCTCTTTAATTTTTAACTTGATGTTTTAAATCAAAGTGTCAAGAGAACGAGGCATTCTTTTCCTGCACGTAAGTTTTGGTGCCATAAGAGAGTGAGTGTTCAGGCATTAATTTCCAAAAGAATTGCTTCAGAAACTCACAGTTAACTAGCTGGCATTATAGAATTTCATTTCTGTTTAGCCTTCTTGTTGTACATTGATTTTCATTTGAAGAACAGCAGTGGCCAATGCTGTGCAGCTGTAAAAGGGGGGCAGTAAGCAACTGCGCTTTATTTTCAGTTTTGATAATGATTATGTATATGATCATTTCCTTGCTACGACAGTCCTGCAAGCCACACTAAGCTGACGGAGCATGGCAAAGCTAAGGAAACTGACACAGTCCATTGAGCCAATGATCCTGGAATTAAAAAGTTTCTAACAAAGCTTAGACATGATAGATGAAGCCATTACCATCAATTGTATCCAGAATCCACATTTTAAGAGCAACCTAATTACAGTAACCACATCCAGTCAATATATTAGCAATTTCCCAAACCTTGATAGTGTGGAAATTATTTTAAAAGTGTAATTAAGAAGAAAAAAATTATGCTGACTTATTAATTTCAATAAAAGACACTCAAACTTCCATGAAAAATACTGTGAAATAATGCTGTGTGTCTGACTTAACACAAAGAAGCAAAGTAGAATTGTGTGGCACTGGTGTATGTGCCAATTGGTGTATGTGCCTCAAGCAAAGGAAATGAGATGTTTATCTGAGATCTTGGGTTGGTACAAAAGCAGAGTAAAATGAGAACTTGAGACAATTATCTGAAAATCTGACAAAAACAAATTACAATGAAAAAAACAAAGAGGAAGAGGGTCGGAGGCCCATATTAGCTAGACTATTTGTCTATACAGCATGAGTTCTTCAGATAATTGACCACTCTTTCCCTTCACTTTGCCTGTGTGGATGTAGGTCATTTATTTATCATAGAAATAATTGGATCATGAGATTATCTGAGATTTGGGGGGGGGGGTGGATTTTTTTTTTAGTCCCCTTCAACAATCAACTCAGATCAACCACATAATCAAAAGCAATCATCCATTGTCAGGATTTTTTTCCACCCTTAGCTCCCACGCCTATCCAGATTTCAAGATTTCAAAGAGTGGATTTGGTGATTAAATACTATGCCTTCTGGAGACAGTACTGAAAACTCAAATGCCAGTCTTTCTATTCAGTTTAACCTAGAATTTGGAACTTCACGTCTGGAAAAGACCTTACAAACCACCCATTCCAATGACCCCATCTTACAAATGTGATCCTGAGTGGGAGTGTGACTTGCTCATTGCTTCATACTTGTTTAGTGGCAAAGTTTGGATTAAAATTCAAGTATCTTATGCCTCAATCCAGGGCTTTTACTACTATGCAGCAAAACTTCCCTTTATTTTCGGGTTATCTCAAAGTTATCATATTGAATAGTTTTGAATGATAGAGAAGAATTTCTCCTTCAAAAACAAAAGCATCTGTCATGAGTATCTTTGGTCATTTGACCTCAGTCAGAGATTCTAAAAGGACAACAGGATCCATTAGAATTAATTTTCTAAGTCCAAACTATGTTTTTACCTTTAACTGTCCCAGGAGGAAAATGGCTGCATTAACAGACCAAGAGAGCCCTCTACCTGTCTATCTGTAGTATAGGCTTCAATGGTAAACTCCTTGACCTGGAAAGCTTAAAATAAATCCAGACTGGGATTTCTTGTCCCCTCCTCCTGCTCAATGGTTTCTCACATTATTCTTGATAATAAAAATGATGTGTGAGATCTCTATGAATATACAGAAAGAAACATAAAGGAAGGTTTGGAAAAAAAAAGGTTTCTTTTCTGTGAGTAAAGAAAGCGTACTAATCAGTAGCTTAAATAAAGGATCAAGCTAAAGCCCTATTTCCTTTAAGCATAACATTAAAAATTGCCATTTTTAAAGGACTTTACATTACTTTGAGGATGCTTAGTATTGGTGAGCATTAATTCTAGCAGAAAATATAATTTGAAAATGGAATTATGACATGAAAGTTTCATTGTTTCTTTGTTTCAGCTAGAGACGGGGCTGCATTTTAAAATCATGCATGATCCTGAACATGCCTACCACAGAGCTGCTGTAAATCAGACCTATGGAATCAGTTTGCCATTTATTAATAAGAGAAAACCAGGACGTGTAAGTAATGAGTTGTTTTAATGACCTCTTCTTATTTTTCTTTTAAAATTAAAAAAGTAAATTACTGGTAATGGAAGAAGTAATATGTCTTCTTTTCAAATAAGGTTTTGATCCTTTTTCTTTTTAATTCCTCATCTCTATAATTACTGAGATAGTTTTATTTTTTTTTTGTTAAAATTGGTTGAGCAAAAATTTTAAATTGAAAATTTTATTTGCAGATAATTTAGTTTTATATATTTTGCTTACTAACATTTCTAAATAACACAGTTATTTTTAGATGCATACTGTAATACCAGAGGGAGGAAGATGCAATTTAACAAGTATGAGAATTAATAGAAAATCTTAAGTATGTTATTTCAGTGATGGGTTTGAGTCTAGAAAAATAAAGTAAAAATAATTTCATAAAATGAGATACAATAGTGTAAACGTATATTATATACAAATTCTAAAATCTCATTACAGGTGGATATGAAGAACTAATCTTTTATGTTTTAACTAGGTGTTATTAATTTAATGTCTACCATATTAGAAGGGGGATATAAGCAAAAGAATTTGTTTAGAGAGAAGCATTCAAGGATCTTAGATTCTTTCCAGGTTTTGCCAGTGATGATGTATTACTTAGAAATGACTCTCTCTCTGAGTTGTTTCTTCACCTATTACTGTACTTTTGGAGACAAAAATAAAGAGATGCCAATGAAGATGCACACAGAGAGACATACAAAAAATTCCCTATTATTATTGGGTTCTGGAATAATCATTAAATGACTTAATTTCTACAAACTTTATAAATAAGCCAATTGGCTTGATTATAAAAAATTATTGAGTCATATATTATGTCTCTAAATTTTCTTTCTCCAATTTCTATAAACTACTCAGCTGTATATATAAATATATATGAATAAAATAACTGATTACTTTTTTCCTTATAAATAGAAAAGGTACTTTTTTTTTTTTTAGCATTGTACAACAAGAAAATTTTCTACCAACAAAACCAACACTTAGATTATTCTTCTGAAATTGTAATTTGGGAGCTTTTAAATCTTTTCTGTCATGTAACTTTAAAATCTATTGTGAATTATTTTAGATCTGCATTTTGAGAAAGTGTGCATTTTTTCTGCTCAGCTAGTCGCAGAAATCTAACCTTTATAAGTCAAGCTAGACAGAAACTTTATAAGTTTATGGAAGTATCACTCAATTAAATGTGAATGTCTTATCTGCTGCTCCTGAGTCTAAAGTCATTATAAACAGTCATTTCCCCTCACCTCTCTTCTCTCTCTTTCTCCCTTCTTTTCCCCTCCTCTCTTCTCTTCTCCTTCTATGTCTCCATGCCCATCTGTCCATCTGCCTTTGTTGTTAGTACTATTTCATTAGCTGGGTGCATAGAATTTGCTACTGACCCATTCATACAGTTGAGTAATGAAATTTTAAGACCAGTGCCCCCAAAACATTTTGCTTTGGTTTTATGATCCTAGATGAAGAGGCAGTAGGGGAGTTTGGAAATTGATTGTGCTTCCAGAATTGTAATCCAGAGTCTCAGTCAGCTAGGTTCTTCATTACAGTTTCCAAAGTAAATAGATACTTCAGATATTGGATGTGTAGTATTTGGAGAATATTTAAAAGTCTGTTACAAATAACTCTGGAGAACCTTTTCCATTGGCACTGCTGCTAATGTATAATAACCAGCAGAATATGTAAACACAGTGACCTGGAGATATCAAGTACCCATATTCACTATGATAAAGGTCCTTCTCATTTTCCGGAGACTCTGACCCATGAAATCCACCTGAGAGCACCTTCAGGTTATGTGTACATGACTGCCCACTGGATTATTTTGCTAAATTAGCCAGTTTATTAGTAAATTGAGTAATAATTTCATTCCAAGTCTTCAGTAGTATTAATTTAAAAAAAAAAGATAGTTTCCATGTTGTATTTCAATTAACAGATGAATTGTACAGAAAGCTCTGTGCTAACAGAGAAATTTTCGGGTATTTGGTTTTAAACAACATAAACGGCATCTGTGAATGATACAGTTGTGAGTTACCATGTATAAAAATGCTTTTTGAAAGCAGTTGCCCAAACTAAGAGGCAATTTGTCTAGCACTGTGATATATAGTTAATTAGAAAAAAAAACAGCATCATGACTAATGGCTTTTTAGAATTGCTCTGAAATGTTCAGAGGTGGAATCTCATCGGGTTGTAGAGGGCTATGTGAAACTCACAGGGCTTACAAAGCTTAATCTTTTCCTGGATGTTTCTAACAGAAAAAAATCAGTTTGTGCATATTTCTATCTAGTACCCTGAAAGAGCTTATTAAGTTCTTTTGAAGGATCATCTGATGTGACTTTTAATGTTATCATGGATTTTTGTAGATAATACATGACACACATATTCAAATGGTTAAATTCTACCCAGAAGGTAAAATTGCCTTCAGAATTGGTAACCTGTGATCTCACACACGTAGATAATTAGTAGACAAATGGCAAAGTGAAAACTGATGCTGTCTCAGACTAAGTGGGATTGTGCAGGATCTCAAGCCAGTCTTATCATTTTGAATAAATAAGTAAAGACCACTCTGAGATATGTGATTTTGCCTAGGTGTTGGGTAAAGTGTCCTTGCTTGTATGAGGACAAGGAAAACTGATACTTTTCATTTTTTCCCACCAAAGTGTAGCTCCAGTTAGATGTTATATAAGACAAGTAATAAAACTCTGCAGAAAATTTGACTTCGATTTATCACCAGAAGCAGAAAGGTTCCTTAAAAGACTTGTAACATATATCTGTTAACATGAATTTTAAAAGAAAGATTATGAATGCATAGAAAAACAGCAGAAACAAAACATTGTTTTGAATTGCAGCACAAATAACTCTGATTATAACTGTTATGACCTAGAAAAGAATCATAAAAGCATTTTTCTTTTTGGCAAGATATGAGTTGCTGTAGAATTATGCCAGTCCTTTGGTCCCACTTTCCAAATAAATAAATATATAATGCAATGTAAACTTAGAATCTTTTACTTATTCATGAGGTTGAATTTAATACTATTATGATTTCTAGTTTTTATGAGTCATATGTTATACTGTGTTTTTCACTAACTTAGTTGGGTGGCAACTACACCCCACAAATCAAGGCTTCATTCTTTACTGGTTCACTTAGAGGGGGTGTCTACTAATCTCTCATTCCATCAGGGAGAACACATTCATTTTCAAAATGATCAAGTCACATAAAGCAAGCAATTGTGTTAATTTCAAATGATTAGAAGCAGCACCAGAAGTAAGAGAGTGGGGGCAGTGGGAAGAGGGGGTGGGGAAGGAATGGGGGCGTTTCAAAACATGATTGTGTTTTAAGCCCATGCATATGGCCACAATTACAGTCACAACATAATTTGGCAACGGTAGCAGAATTAGATTTAAACAAATTGATGTTACACTGCAGTAATTCAGAATGAGCTTGTTGCATTTATAAACCATAACAAGAAGAACAGTGAATTAATAAAGCCTTCTTGTCACTAAAAATAAAAAAGGGAATAATTGCTGAGAACGGAGTTAACAGATGACTATAGTCAGCATCCTTTCATCCCAGATATGGGAATGTGAAGGTCACCCCCATCTCAGATGACAAAGAGGGAACATTTTTGTTGGTAAACAAATTAATCTTTTGAAAGGTCACCATTTGTTTTAAGTTTTTATCCAGTTCTTGTCATCTGGAATCAGAGATTGACTGTCATTTTGCTAGGCAGGGGTGCAGTTGAAGCAGGCAAAGCTGCTTCTGTACATATCAGCATTCCTTGACAAAACTCAGTGCCTGATTGCGATGCTATGGGCTGCTGGTTTACAGCTGTCTCCGGACAAGAATGGAGGCCCACCCCTGAATTCCAATAAGATAGGCCTACATATTCTGCCTGGTGTAAGCTGGCCCCTTGCCCACAAGTAAAATGTATTGTAGTTCAAGCCAGCAATTATCTCTTTTACTTCCTTCTGTGCTGCTTCTGTTCCCCTTTTCAAAAAACAGATGTGGTATTCACCGAAGTTCTTCATCTATTCTTTCTCACACCTGCCATGGCAGAATTTTGACAGAGGTAGAATTTGGGGGAGCCAGCAGCAGACTACCAGCTGGAATTTCTTTGAGACGTGTTTAAAGGAGAAGTGTTGATTTTTTTTCAGGAAATGCGGAGTCAGCAACTTGGAACCCCCTTTTCTAGGAGCGTGTACGTGGTAAATTAAATTAGGTGAACAAAAGGAAATAGCTTTAAAGACATTCTGAAATGCCATATCCTATTTATGACATGCAGTCATTACCCAAGAATTGAAATGGCATGCACAGTAGCCTTTTAAAATCATTCTCTCCTCCTACTGCTGGAAAAAAAACAAGCTTGTGATCCCTCTCAGAGAACACTCCAGTCTTTTTTTTTTTTTTAATGCCACACCCAGGACAACATAATCAGTAATAATATATTACTTTTTTTTGAGACCACATGTAAATAGAAATTGACTTTGACACAATGAAAAAACCACTAAGCTCCAGAAGGAAGAATTAAAACAATCTTCCTACTGGCGAAGAGTTTCCAAGTTTTTCCAGATTAGTTTAATTCTTCATTTTTCTCTGTGCTTAAATGTTATATGCCTGACTCAGCTCCTAACTCAAAGGATTTCCAGACAAAGAAGGCCCCTCATTATTTTTTCCTTTGTCAGAACTCCAAGGCCTTATAGCCCGTCTTAGGGTGATCATGCTATTTAACTTTATAGCACTATCTAATGGCACTGCTACAACCTAAGTCTTGGTTTCTTTTCACAAGGACTTGTTAATCAGATTTCATTTTCAGAGGAACAAAGAGGTTCTGCGGTATGCCTGGGAGGGTGGTAAGTAGTCCCATGCCCCCGAGGGTTGGCTGTCTCAGTCCAGAACACTTATCTGGCAATTAATCATATACTTTCTGGTGACACTCCTGGTTTTGTTGCCTTTGGTTGTTATTGAGTCGTAGCATGATCAGGAGGAGCTGAACTAAATGATCTTTAAGTCTCTTTCTCTTTCTGTTTAGCTCTTTTCCCCCAAAATAGACTATAAAATCCTTGAGGTTAGTTAGGGACTTACTTTTCAGCTATTTCCCATACCCCACAACACCAAACTGTGATACCTCACACATTATAGGACTTTTAAAAATATTTGTAGGTTAATTAGTTCTTTTTCTTTTTCTCCTTTCCTTGTGTGTGTGTGTGTGTGTGTGTGTGTGTATGCATTCAGTTATTTTTTCAGTTGTGTCATGTCTGACCCATCATGACCCCATTTGGAGTTTTCTTGGCAAAGATACTAGAATGGTTTGCCATTTCTTTCTCTGGATCAGTTTACAGATGAGGAAACTGAGGCACCCAGGGTAAAGTACCTTGCCCAGGATCACACAGTTGTAAGAGACTGAGATTTGTCCTCTAGTCTTAGCACTGAAGTTATAACTTTGAATAACCTTCATTAGCAGGAGTGGCATAGGGATAAGGACTGAGCTTGTGATTTCATTCACATAGGGAGAGCCTGGGTGAGCAAAATCTCTCACCCAAACAGGCCAGCATCTGAGAGCTGCTGGCTGTCAGCAGCAACAGTCCTGAGTGGGAAGCAGATTAAAATGTAATTGGGAAATATTGAACAAAATAAATAAATAGAACCTAGATAATGTGGGGCAGCTAGGTGGCACAGTGGATGGAGCACCGGACCTGGGGTCAGAAAGACTTGAGTTCAAATCTGGTCTCAGACACTTACTAGCTGTGTTACCCCACTGGACAAATCACTTGATCCTGTTTGCCTCAATTTCCTCATCTATAAAATGAGCTGGAGAAGGAAATAGCAAACCATTCCAGTGTCTTTGCCAAGAAAACCCCAAATGAAGTCATGAAGAGTTGAACATGACTTAAACAACTGAACAACAGCAACAACAACAGCAAAAATGTGGTCCATAGGTCTCTTCATGTACAGCTATTTCTGTTTGAGTTGGATGCTTTTGGCCTAGAACACTGAAAAGTTAAATGACTTTCCCAGGGTTATGTATCAGAGGCAGAGCTTGATCCCAGGTCTTCCTGCCTTTGAAGCCAGCTTTCTATTCACTGCACCTTTTATAGATATAACCTACTCATGCAAAAAAGAAAGATAGGAAAGAAAGGAAGGACGAAAAGAAAAAAGACAAAAAGAAAAGAGGAAAGAAGGATGAAAGGAAGGAAGAAAAGATATTTCATAAGTTGGAAAAATGAATCCAGCTATCTGAATGGGCACCTTTTAGGGACAAGTGGTTGACCTTTGCTTCTGAACTCTGATCCCAGTTTTTCTACTAATATGACTGTGAACTACACTTCATTTCTCTGTGCCTCAATTTCCTCATCTGAAAATGCCTAGATGATTTTTTAATCCTGGATTTATACCTAAGAGCTTTTCTGGCTCTGAAACTACATGATTCTAGATTGAAATGGAAAGCAAAAACAGCTCAACATCTTGGGAGTAATGACTGTCTTTAAAATGGACATTAACTTCTGGACAGCAAGAGTGCAGGGGTGGCTAGTTGGCGCAGTGAGTAAAGTGCCAGCCCCAGAGTCAGGAGGACCCGAGTTCAGTTCTGGCCTCAGACATTTAACACCCACACAAAAAAATTAGCTATGTAACCTTGGGCGAGTTACTTAACCCCAATTGCCCTCCAAAAGGCAAAAAAAAAAAAAAAAGTGTGATCACCACACTGACTGAAATTCCGATGTGGGAGTTGGAAAGGGGTGGAAGAGGTGACATGGAATGGTAGGAAGAGTTCTGAATTTGGTGTCAGAGAACTAGCCTTTGCTACTTATTGCATATGTGATGTTGAGGAGGTCATTCTCTCCAAGGTTCAGTTTCTTCATCTGTAAAGTGGACTAGATAATTTCTTGTATCCCTGACAGCTCTAAAACCCACTCTTCTATAAACTTTAATTTATTTTCTTGCAGTCAACTGGATTGGCTATAAGGTTGAGTTGATTCACTTGGCAAGGAAACTGAAATAAATGAACAGCCACATTCTCCCAAGAAAGACTGAGGAAGCAAAAGTGATAGAACTTGGGGAACAATGTGGTAGGGGTGGGACAGAAGAATTCCCACAGAGCTGAGCATGCGCTTTGGCCCCTACTAGTACACATCAGCAGTAGTGATGGCCCTGATAGGAGGGCCATGCTTCCACTCTAGTTTCTCACCTTGCATTGTGGTTGTGGTTGAAGATGGCTCATTATTGAACCCTAAAAGCTACCATCTTATGTAGAATATAAAAGGACAGAACAAAGGGTTTACCTCTTTATCTTTTCACCTTTAAGTATGTAGATTTGGGACTCTGACAGTTCTCCCTGGGACTTCCTGCAAAGAAGAGGAAAGGACATCTCATACCTCCACATTCTCAATGGCCATGGCTGCTTCAAGTTTGTGGCAGTGAGATTATATGCTTAACCTTACTGAACCTGAGACTGTGTGATGTTGAGGAGGTCATTCTCTTCTGTTTTGTGGCTTCTTCCCCTGAGCCCAGTTTCCTTTATGGTGATCCTGGGAAATGGACATTTTTAGCTCTTAGTAGCAACCTCCTAAATTCTAAAGGTTAGAAGTTTCTGATTTGGTGTTAGTGGCCCAGCAGGAGGTGCTCCATGCAATGATGCCATTTCTTAGAGGAGAAGATGACAGTTGTCAAGAGGATTTAGCAGTTGAAAGAACCAAGCAAACCTAAACCAAGCCCTGACTTGTTAGGAGCCTTGGGCATTGTACAAAGAGCACAGATCAGAGGGGAGAATGAAATATCTGTTCCACAGCTCCACACAGTGCCTCTACCTTTCCAGAAAATGTTATTGAGGCAATGAGTCCTTGGGTAAACTGTTCTTATTCTGCCCACTTGGCTCTGCATTAGGTCATCTATCTTCTAAAATTTCTTTGATGTGAATCTTCTGAGCATATGGTGCCAAGCTCTTTGTATATTCTGCTCCATTTTCACATTCCCTTTCCATCAACTCCATGGTGGTAAGAAGAACAGCCATACAGGATGCATACTCTTAGCTTTTGTGGTCCCTGAGTCATTAAGTGAGATAGGAAGCTCAGCAAGTTTACCGTTTTGCTTATAATGCTGGCTAAAATGTGACTTCTGGAACCCAATTTGTTATTAAAAGAAAACAAATCTTCCACCAAATCATGGAATGCTTTTTACTTGTAATACCTTTCAGTATTTCAAAAGAAGGAAACAAAATTACTTTACCAGGAATATTCCATAAGAGAGTAAGAGGATTCATGATTCTTGGTTCACTGTATTTCTGACTTTTCTGTGAATAATCACAGTAGCTACTTTTCTACCACCTCAACTCTGAATTCCATTAAAGATCTGTGATGCCCACTCTCTTGCCCAGTCAGCCACAGACTCATTAGGAAGAAGTCTCTTGACAAGACGTTAATGTGTTAGTATAGCTTAGTTTAATGTTTTTATATACAGTTTGTCGACCTCTAGTAAGGATTTGGTTAAAGGAGACAAACAGATAGTGGTATGCAGTTACAGAATTTATTCCTTATTCCCTTAAGGCTAGCATTACTTGCACAAGGAGTGCAAGACTAAAGTCCTGACTGATTAACAAAAAAGAGAGCTTAAATACCTTTTAGGACCATCCCAATTAGGGGTGGTTGAGTTACACAAATTTATCATTCCCATAATGGTTTAATCATTGTATGAGAAAGGAATTTCTTAACTGGATAATACAATAAAACAAGAGAGATGACAAAGTGTCGATTGAAATTATCATCCAGAATATCTGTGTTTTCTTTACCATTAACATTCCATAACAAGGTATATGTTCAGAAAATCTTAAGAAAAAAGTCCCATTACTCAAGTTAATGCCTTGAGTTGAGGGGCTCGTCCTGAAGGGTCATAAAGTAGGCCTCTTCTGGTTTGTTGACATAAGAAGAGGTATTCTCCTGGCTCACTCAGAGAGCAAAACAAAGCTGGGTCTATTTGGCATTTATGATCCTACTCCCAGCCTTATCTGGGCTCTGGAATGGATGAGATAGAAAGAGAGCCTTTTTTTGTAAAATGAGGCATAGCCGTCTGTTTAATTCAAACTTTGGCCAAAATATGATATTAAATGATTATCAAGTTTAAGACTTGAACTTGACTGTAAACTTCTTCAGTTACTAATTCATTCATTCATTCATTCATGAACTTATCCATTTTCATTTGTTTCGGCTTCATTAGCTATCTGCAATAACCAGTCTTTATCCCTTAGGCAAAAGTTCTTGAAGAAAAGACATTATTAAATTGCTTAGCTGAAATAGCCCAAATATTGAACTTCCCTGAACAGGACTTGTTTTTCAACCCTTCGGTTATCACTGTTGCTGAATCTTCAAGATGAAGAGGTTAGACAAGATGATGACCAAGGTATCTTCCACACTGAACTCCAATATTCAATGAAATTTATTTATATAATTAGCATTTTTCAATCACAATACTATAGTAGATACTAAGAGAGGATCAAATAAATCATGTAATTCTTAAAATGCTTCGCTTGCTTTAAAGTACTTCACAGTCATTTTTACTAGTAAAACATAAGCAAAAGACATAGATATAGGCAAGAGGCATGGGAAGCACATCAAATACTTGTGCAAAATTATTTCTAGAACTCTTTTTTCAAAGGGATTGTGAAAAGGAATAGCAAATATATTCATATAATATTCTTTGTTTTTGTTTTGTTTTGTTTTTGGATGAGGGAAGGCAGGGCATTGGGGTTAAGTGACTTGCCCAAAGTCACATGGCTATAATAAGTGTTAATTGTCTGAGGCCAGATTTGAACTCAGGTCCTCTTGACTCTAGGGCCAGTGCTGTATTCACTGCACCACCTAGCTGCCCCTCATGCAATATTCTTATTAAGGAAATAGACATAACTTTATAATGAAAGAGAGTGGAAAGAATGTTTTGGCACCAATGTTATAAGAAAGTCCAAGAATAAAGTTTATCCAGGAAGGACATCATCTAGGCAGCATGGAGAAAGTGCCTCATTTCTGGTGCTTCCCATGAAATCAACCACCACCTCTAACCTTACTTTCATATTTCTTGTTGGAGGTTTTTGCATACTGGTCAGATTCAATGGCCTCCATCTAGTGGTAACTCTCTACCTGTCCGGCCTCACTTCTTGATATTTCCAGGCTTACCATATCCACTAATACAATCCTTATTTTGTTCCCATGCCAGTTCCAACAGTGAATTACGTCCCAATTTTTCCACACCCCAACCAACATTTGTTGCTTACCCCTTCAATTATTTTAAACAATCTGACAGGCATAATACAATTATCTCAAGATTGTTTAAAATAACATTTCTCTAATCAACAATTATTTAGAGCATTTTATATGACTATAAATTATTTTATTTCTTCATTGGAAAACTGCCTGTTCATATCCTTTGACCACTTATCAATTGGGGAATGTCTGACATTCTTATAAATTTTGCAAAGTTCTTTGTATATTTCAGACATGAGACCTTTATCCGAGAAATTATCTATAAAACTTTCCCCTCATCCCCAATTTTCTGCTTTCCTTCTGATCTTGGCTACCTCTGTTTTATTTGCAAAAAAAAAATAATATAATTGAAATTATCCATTTTACACCTTACTCTGCTCTCTTGTTTATTCATAAATTGTTTACCCATCTATAAGTCTGATAAATAATGTGCTCCATGTTTTTAACATTTTCTTGTAATATCTCTTTTTATATCTAGGTTATGTATCCATTTTGACCTTATCTTGGTAAATGGTATAAGATATTGGTCTATACCCAATTTATGCCATACTGCTTTCCAGTTTTCCCAACATTTTTTTTTTACCAAATAATGAATTATTATCCCCAAAACTTAAGTCTTTACACTTGTCAAACACAAGGTCACTATATTTATTTGCTGCTGTAAATTATATGTCTACACTGTTTCATTGACCTACTTTTTGATTTCTTAGCCAGTACCAGATACTGCCTTATAATATAGTTTAAGATTTGGTACTTCTAAACCTTCTTTTATATTTTAAAAATTATTTTCTTTGATATTCTTGATTTTTTCTTCTTCCAAATGAATTTTATTATTTTTTCTAATTCAGTTAAATAATTTTTGGTAATTTGATTGGGATGGCATTGGATATATAAATTAGTTTAGGTAAAATTGTCATTTTTATTATATTAGCCCTGCCTACCCATGAACAATTAATTTTTCTCCAATTATTTAAATCTGATTTTATTTATATAAAAAGTTTTTTTTATAACTTTGTTTATATAGTTTCTGGGTTATTTTGGCAGGTGTACTCCAGGTATTTTATACTGTCTAGAGTTATTTTAAATGGATTATCTCTTCCTATCTCTTCTTGTTGGAATTCTTGCAGTAGGAAAGTAGGTTTCATCAAGTAAAATAGTCATGCACCTGTCAGTAGAATTATTTAGCAATTATTAAGCAAAAGTAGCCATAATCTCCTTATCCAGTCTTTCCAGGTGGAAATTTATAGTTAACATTTTCCAAGCTATGAAAATGAAAATTAGTGAGTTTTTCCTTCAGGAGCTTGCAAGTTGGGTGCCTTCTGGCTATGGAACTACCATGGATACTATCCTAACCACTTGACCCATCTCTCTACAGTCTTGAATTTGCCATTTTATTATCCATAAGTTTAAGTCAAGAGCCTAGAGTTTAATACAAAGGAAGACAATTCTATCACCATCTTTGGCAACTCTATTGAATGTCTATAGGTAACATGATGATACTTTGGTGGTTTTCCACAATTGTTGAAATAATACATAGATCAAAACACTTAGGGACAGGTAGATAGACCAGTAGTCCCCATTCTAACAAAAGAAATTATTCTATAAGTTACAAAATGGCAAGTTACTTAGATTCCAAGCCTTCCAGTAAGAGGATTATCTCTTATAAATCATAGCAAAAATCATTCTTCCAAAAACATATGAAGATTTGAATGTAATCCTGCGTAATTTGACTTGGAGCGATTATAATATAAACTGGGTTTAGATGTATTAATGTCTACATACTGAGAAAATTATTCACTAGGCAAATATATGCTTAGGGAGCTAACAATGAGTAAAAGAGATACAGAATTTTTTAAAAAGAGAATCTAGATTACATTGCAAAATGAGCTAGTGAGCTTGAAGGAAAAAGCATAGATAGCTAAAGAGCAAGGGAATTTGAAGCTTAATTTTATTATATCAAGTTATCAGAGTGGTTTAGAAATTTTTATAATTGCTGTTTTAACCTGTTGATATTCATAGTCATGATTTGTGGTGCTAAGTCCTTGAAGGATCAAAACCCTTAATTATAAAGATGTTCCTGAGGAGGGGAGCGGAGGGTAGGGGGAGGAATGTAATGTGCTTTACAATGGGCTCCAGGGATACACTGAGGTAAAACACTAGAACGGTCTGTATGGATTAGGTCTGCTATAAGTACATGGTAATCCCATTATTTAAGACAACTTTATGTAGCTCATCACATTATTAAGGGTTTTTTTTAAGACATTATATCAAGTTACCAATAAACAAAGACTGTGAATGAGGTGAATGATGTGAGTTGGAGAAGTTTCATTTCCAGGCCACGCAGTTCTTCCTTTAGCTCTTCTAGGGTCCCCCAGTCATTCTTATCTTGTTCCCCTCCTGATTTTTATTTCCATTTTTAGCCAGAAACACTGGTCATTGGCAGCTTTGGACGTCCATCATTTAATCCCTTCCTTTAAACCTATCCTTCAATTCCTCTCACAAGTAGCCTATGTTTTCATGTCTGTCACTGAATCATCCATTCACTATGATCTCCCTTCTTTCTCTTATTCAGGCCAAATCTCCCAAATTTCTTGACCTTAGCCTAATATGACATGGACTCAAGGTCCTTCCCTATTCCAGTGGTTCTTGTTTGGGCATTGCCTAGTTTATAAAACAGCATCTCCCAGAATTGAATATAATCTATCAATATTGTAAATAAAGTACAACTTAACTGCCTAATCCTAGACACCATGCATCTCTTAAGGAAGCCCAAGCTTAGGAAATGAGGAGGAGAGGAAGTAAGCACTTATTAAGCACCTCCTGTGTACCATGCATTGTGCCAAGCACTTTACAAATATTATCTCCTTTTATGCTCACAACAACCCTAGTAGATTATTAGTAGGTACTATTATTATTCTCATTTTATTAACTAGGAAACTGAGGCAAACAGAGGTGAAGTGATCTACTGAGGGTCAAACTGCTAGTAAGTGACCAAGGCACATCTGAACTCAGGACTTCCTGACTTCACATCCGGGGCTCTGTCCACTGTCCATCTAGCTGCCCACATCCCACCACAGAAATCAACAAATGCTGTTTCCCCAAACAGAATGCAAGCATCTTAAGGACAGGGACTTTGTCTTTGAATCTCCAATATCTAGCATGGCCCCTGGTGCTAGGTAGCACTTAAATGTTTGTTGATTGCTTTCTTTCTTGCTTGGCTAACTGATCTGCCTTTGCTTACACCTAGGTAACCCTCTGACTCTCCATTCTAAAGAGAGTCTATTATGAGAGGGCTAAAGTGTACTTGCTATACCATTCCACTACAATCAATATAGATGCCTTCTGTGTATCTAAAGGCAGCACCATGTAGTAGAAAGTGAGATGGATCTGTGTCAAATCCCAGCTCTGCTATGATAAGCACCTATATGATCCTGGGTAGATCCCTCAACCTCTCTGGACCTCAATGTCCTCATTTGTAAAATGAAAGGGTTATACTGCATGATCTATAATGGTCCCTTTCAGTTCTATATCTCTAACAGTCCTCCCCTGAAGGATACAACTTTTGAAAGAGATCATCACCTTTCTCTAACAAAGTTACTCTGTCAGAACACTAGGAACTCTGTCTGAGGGACACACAAGAATCACAAATTCTATCAGATCATGCTTAAACTATTCCTAAATATAGATTGGATAGCCAAAAAAAAAAACAGATAGAACATTCCATTGTAAAAGTCATCAAAGCCAGAGATTCTTGAACCTAACCTCATTGCTATTTTCTAGTGTCTAACAGTTTCTATCACAAGTCAATTCTGTCTTTATGCCTGACCTAAAATACCTCATCCCTGCATAGTGGATGATCATCTAAACACTTGAAAGACTGGAGAGCAAAATAGTTCTAGCTGTTTCCTATTTTGGATGTAAAAGTAGAATTCACAAAATGTGAATTTAATTAGCATTTTTGCAGGTTTGATGATCTGACAAAGGATCTTAGCCAAGTACCTTTCAAAAAAATGGAGAGAAAAGGAAAAAAAAAACCTCTCAAACTCTTCTTCCCCACTTCCACCAAATTTGAACATTATCTAATATTCCCTATAGTCATTCCCTATCATCAGTGTCAGTCATGCCACTATATCAGGACCATGTTGGGACTTTTAAAAAATTAAGTTAATATGGATCGGGGCGGTTAAGGAGTTAATAGTCAAGGCTTTAACTTGGGTGAGAATGTCTTTATTGTGAGCCCATTCCTCCCCTTTGCAGCTCTACCTGAGCATCTCTACAGCAAACTTCACCAATCCAGCCTTGGAATTATAGTGAAGCCCAATGGAGTCATTGAAGTAGGTCTTAGTACTGCTCAGGAAGGGATGCCAAATTAAATAAAAAGGGCCCCAGCAGTTCTGCAGCTGCAAACCAACCAAACTGCTGGTATGAGGTAAATGAGAACCAAACTTAATTTCACTTATGACCCCAGAAGTATTTAAAGGGAAATGCCAAGAGATTGCTGCACTATTCCACAATAAGAGAATAATAGCAATAGTAATACTAATTATGACAAAAGCAATAACAGTCAGGAAATGCATACAGAAATCCCTGCCATTTAATTCCATTTCTTCTTTACTCAGATTTCCTGTGTCATATTATAGATGTTTTAAAATATTATTTCAAATTCATATATTGTGAATATCAACTTATGATATCTTTAATTAATCAACAGTCACCTACAGCTACTGTCAGAAATTATACTAGACACTAAATATACAATGACAAATAATAATAATAACAATAATCCCTGCTTTCAAGAAGTTTATTTTCTAATGGGGGAGACATCATGTACATATATGTGTTCAAGATCAAAGGCTTCTGGTTTCCATACTTTCTTGTTTCTTGTGACAACAGAGCTGGTGTTCACATAGTTAAAAAATTCAACAGTGTGTGAAACCACAGGTTTATGTCTGAACGACTTTTTTTTCTTGCATTGGAAATGAGGGAAATATGGTAAAGATGGGAGAGTGAGAGGAAGCCTTAATATCTAGTTAGCCCAACATATGCCTCCTTGACAAAGATCTAGAAAATATACAAATTCTGATCAGGAGAGCCAAGGAAGAGTCGCAGTGATTCCATTTTCCAGCCAACGGCAGCCTAGAGAGATAGATGGAGAGGTCTATGGACACCAGGAACAGGGTCTAGCCAGGAGCCTCTGTAGTGCAGAGCATTTTGATGTGCATGGACTGAAAAGGGATTGCACCAGAGCAGGAAGCATTGAGGCAGAAGGAAATCCCAGGAAATTCCTGAAAAAGCACAAGTCACAGCAACAGGTGCCATCTGGCAGTTCTGTTGCCCACTACACAGTTCAAGGTCATAGATCCATGGCAGAGAGAAGTGGTCAAGAGTAGGTTGGATAGGCCATTGGCCCTAGTTGTGAACAAGCTCTGGAAGTACCTAGGAGTTGTATAGCTCTGATCCCAGGAAGGAGTGCAGCATCCCAGATCAAGGGGGAACTTGCAATCTATTTACTCTGAAGCTGCATAGCCTCCCAGTGGGCAAAGAGTAACTGAGTCCAATATCAGTATAATGAAATTCCCAACCAAGGACAAACTGATATAACTACATCTGGATCAGGAACTTGTAGAACCCAGACCAAGAGAGCAGTGAACAGATCTCCAAGATTGCACTACTTTAGAAGCAATGAAAGCTTGCAGGACCCCAGCAGCAGAGGGGTGTAAGAGGACAAAAGCTCATATCAGACATCCCTCATCCCCCACCCCAGAAGTGTGCAGGGCTCCAGCACTAACATAAAATTCTAAATCAAGAAATATGCTGGAAGAATGAGCAAACAGAAGAATCCTCCATAAAAAGTTATTATGGAGATGGGAACGCTCAAGACAAAATACCCAGAAGAGAATGACTCCAAAATATTTATAAACAAAGCCTCAAATGAAAATTCAGTTTGGATACAAGCTGAACAAGAATTCCTAGAAGCAATGAAAGAAATATGTCCAGATCTCTTAGAACCAATGGCAAAATATAAATCAAAAGAATTTTCCAGTATTCTCCTGAAAGAAATCTCAAAATGAAAATACCTAGGAATATTATAGCCAAAATCTAGAACTACTAGTTGAAGGAAAAAATACCATAAGTAATCAGAAGCAATTCAAGTAGAGAGGTGCCACAGTCAGGATCACACAAGATCCATCAGCCACCGCCATAAAGGACCAGAGAATTTGTAATGTGATATTCCAGAAGGCAAAGGATTAAGGTTTAAAACTAAGCACAATCTATCCAGATACTACTCAAGAGGGAAATGGATTTTTTAAAAAACGAATTAGATGACTTCCAAACATTCCTGATAAAAAGACCACAGATGTGTAGAAAATTTGACATTTAAATACAAGAGTCAAGAGGAGCATAAAAAAGGTAAATAAGAGTGAGTAGTCATAAAGGTCTAAACAAGATTAAACTATTTATATTCTCACATAGAGAGATAAGACATGCAGCCTCTCAGAACTCTACTATCGAGGGTCAGAGAGCCAGTCTAATTAGAGGAATGATTATGGTATGTTTTGACAATCTAATGTAAAGAAAGGAAAAGGTGATAAAGAGGGGTGACAACTAGGAGAAGAAAGAGGAAGAATGGGGAAAATTCTCTTGCATAAATGTGGTGCACATCTGAATCTCACACAAAAAGATTTAGAACAAGGAGAGGGCGGTGGGAAGGAACAAGCAACTCTTAAACCTCACTCTCATCTGAACTGCTTAAAGAATGGAAGAATGTATATACACACACAGTTGGACACAGAAATACACAACAGAGAAATAAGAGGGAAAGAAGGGGGAAGTATGAGGGAGAGCGTATTTATGGAGGTATAAGTCAGAAGCAAAACAGATTCTTAAATAGGGAGTAGGTAAAAAGAAAAGGAAAGACAAAATAATGGAGGAAGGGAAATCCAGAGCAATCATAACTGTGAATATGAATGAGATGAACTCACAAAAGAGGAGAGCAAAATGGATTAGAAACTAGAATCCAACAATTTATTGTTTACAAGAAGCACTCTTAAAACGGAAAGATACATACAGAGTTTAAAGAAGGGACTGGAGCAGAATCTATTATGCTTCAACTGAAGTGAAAAATGGAGGATTAGCAATCATGATCTCAGACAAAGCAGAAGCAAAAATAATTCTAATTGAAAGAGATAAACAGGGAAACTATATTTTGATAAAATATACCACAGACAATGAGTTAATATATATACTGCACATATATGCACCAAATGGCATGGCACTTACATCCTTAAAGGAGGAGATAAATGAGTTATAGAAAAAATAGGTAGGGACAGAGCCAAGATGGCAGCATAGAAGCAGGAAAACTCCCTGTACTCCCCCCATAACCACCTCAAATACCTATAAAAATGATTCTAAACAAACTTTAGGGCTACAGAACCCAAAAAGTGACAGAGAGAAACAAATTTTCTGCTGAAGACAGCCCAGCAGTGTCCATTGTAGCATTCTGGGAGCAGAGCCCATCCCTGTGTGAGCCCACGGTTTTAGCCCCAGGGTGGCCACGACCAGTCATGGCTGGAGGGATGTCAGGACAGTAGATCAACAGCAGCTATGGTGGTTTCCAGAATTATCAACCCATAAATGCCAAAGACAAAGTGAGAGGTCAGTGTAGACTTTGGGAACAGAGAATCTGGGAGTGTGGTCTGACCTCTGCCCCTGGAGTGAGAAGCAGCTGAGGTGCAGCAGCCACTGCCACATAGCTACTTCAGAGCTCCTGGCCTGCAGATTGTAGGGGGACCAAGCAATCATTCTTTTTCTTTTTTTTGCCTTTTGGAGGTCAATTGGGGTTAAGTAACTTGCCCAAGGTTACACAGCTAGTTTTTTTGTGTGGGTGTTAAGTGTCTGAGGCTGGAACCAAACTCAGGTCCTCTGACTCTGGGGCCAGAGCTCTTACTACTGCACCACCTAGCCGCCTCCCCCCCGCCCCCAAGCAATCATTCTGAGGGGTAATCGCTCTTGCTTTAACCTGTTTGGATCTGGATTGCTGTCTAGGATGGAGGTCCTGGGGTGTGTTACCAGGTGCCAGAGCTGATAGAGGCTTCAGAGAGGGCACCCAACTAATAGCTCTAGCAGCTGTGAAAACCCCAGTGATTTGGGACAAAGCTCTCCTCTCTGGAAGCAGAGTTCTACTGTTGCAGAAAGCTCAAAATTCAAGTAATTGAGTGGCACCATGAGCAAGCAAAGGAAACAAAGCAAGCTCAGCAATCTGACTTTAGATTCCTATTTTGGAGACAAAAAAAGATCAAAGCATGGAACAGGAGGAAGACAACAAAGTCAGAACTCCTATACCAAAAGCTCCCAAGAAAAATATGAATTGGTTACAGGCCATAGAGGAGCTTAAGAAGGGTTTTGAAAACCAAATAAGAGAAATGGAGGGAAAATTGGAAAGAGAAATGAGAATGATGCAAGAAAATCATGAAGAGTGAGTCAACAACCTGACTGAAGAAAATAACACCTTAAAAAATAGACTAACTCAAATGGCAAAAGAGGCTCAAAAAGCCAATGAGGAGAAGAATGCCTTAAAAAGCCAAATTTGCTAGATGGAAAAAGACTCTCAAAAGCTCACTGAAGAGAATCATTCCTTCAGAATTAGATTGGAGCAAATGGAAGCTAGTGACTTTATGAGAAATCAAGATACTGTTAAACAGATCCAAACAAATGAAAAAATAAAAGGCAATGTGAAATATCTCATTGGAAAAACCACTGACCTGGAAAATAGATCCAGGAGAGATAATTTAAAAATTATTGGACTCCCAGAAAGCCATAATCAAAAAAAGAACCTAGAAATCATCCTTCCAGAAATTCTCAAGGAAAATTACCCTGATGTTTTAGAACCAGAAGGCAAAATAGAGGTTGAAAGAATCCACTGATCTCCTCTTGAAAAAGATCCCAAAAAGAAAACTCCTAGGAATATTTTAGCCAGGTTCTGGAGTTCCCAGATCAAGGAGAAAATATTACAAGCAGCCAAGAAGAAACAATTTAAATATTGTGGAAACACAATCAGGATAACACGAGATCTAGCAGCTTCTACATTAAGGGATTGAAGGGCTTGGAATATGATATTCCAGAAGTCAAAGGAGCTAGGATTAAAACCAAGAATCATATACCCAGCAAAACTGAGTATCATGTTTCAGGGGAAAATATGGTCATTCAATGAAATAGAGGACTTTCAAGCATTCTTGATGAAAAAACCAGAGTTGAATAGAAAATTTGACATTCAGATACAAGAAGCAAGAGAAGCATGAGAAGGTGAACAAAGAAAAGAAATCATAAGGAACTCATCAAAGTTGAACTATTTACATTCCTACATGGAAAAATCATAATTGTAACTTATGGAATTTTTCTCAGTATGAGAATAGTTGAAGGGAATATAAATGTGTGTGTATATATATGTATATAAAATATGTATACATACATATATGTCTGTATAGGAGGATATATGGGCATATGAATACATATGTGAGTGTGTGTATAGGTATACATAGACAGAGGGCACAGGACCAATTTAATAGGAAGGGATGATACTTAAAAGGTGAAATTGAGAGGTGAGAGAGGAATATAATGAGAGGAGAGGGGGAGAGACAGAATGGAGTAAATTATCTCATATAGAAGTGGTGAGGGAAAACTGTTACAATGGAGGGGAAGAAGGCAAAAGGGAATTAATCAACCTTACTCTCATTGAATTTGGCTTAGGGAGGGTATGACATACACACTAAATAGGGTATCTCACCCTACAGGATAGTAGGGGAGAAGGAGATGAGAAGGGGGGTGATGGAGGGGAGGACAGGTTGGGAGGGAGGGAAGTTAGAAGCATACACTTTTGAAAAGGGACAGGGTTAAAGTAGAGAATAGAAAAAGTGGGAGACAGGATAGGATAGAGGGAAATATAGTCAGTCTTTCACAATATATCCACTCTTAAAATGTTTTGTGTAGCTACACATGTACAACCTATATTGAATTGCCTATCTTCCCAGTAAGGGTGGGTGACAAGGGAGAAAGGGAAAGAATCTGAAATTCAAAGTTTTGAAATAAAATGTTTAATATATATATATATATGTGTGTGTGTGTGTGTGTGTGTGTGTGTATAATTTTTTTACATGCAACTGAAAAATAATATATACAGGCATTGGGGTATAGAGATTCATCTTGCCCTACTGGAAAGTCGGAGTGGGGATAGGGGAGGATATAGGATAGAACAGATTGGGAGAGGGGGTATACAGTGGGATCACTCTTTTGGGGTGGGTAGGGGAAAGACAGGGAGAAAATTTGTAACTCAAAATCTCGTGGAAATGAATGATGTATTTTATTTTATTTTATTTTTATTTATTTTATTAAAATTTTATTTTAAAAATAGGTCGTAAAAGTATAATATTGGGGGACCATAATTTACTCTTTTCAGACTTATATAAATCTAACCCAAAAGTTAACAAGAAAGAAGTTGAGGACCTGAATAGAATTCTAGAAAAGTTAAATGTGTAGACCTCTGGACAATATTGAATAGGAATAGAAAGGTGCATATCTATTTCTCAAATGTTTCACAAAAATGAGCAAGCAGAAAATTTGACCATGTATGGGCATTAAAACCTCACAAACAAATACGTAAAAGCAAAAATATTAACTGCATCTTTTACTTATCATAATGCAATAAAAATTACAATTGATAATAAACCATTGAAGCATAGATTAAAAATTAATTGGAAACTAAACAATTTAATCCTAAACAATGCATGAATGAAAAAACAAATTATAGAAATAATCACTTCATTAGAGATGATGACAGTGAGATAAAATACCAAAGTTTGTAGGATGCAGCCAAAATAGCACTTAGGGAGAAATTTCTGTCTCTAAATGTTTGCAACAATAAAAACAAAAAAGAGCATATCAACAAATTGGGCATGCAACTAAAAAATTAGAAAAATAACAAATCATCCCTCTCTCCAAAATTAAACACCAGAGTAGGAATCCTGAAAATCAAAGCAGATATTAATAAAATTAAAAGTTAAAAAAATGAACAAATGGGGGGCAGAGTCAGATGGCGGAGTAGAAACAGGGATTCCACGTGGCTCCAGCTTCCACCTTCCCCAATTCATGTAAAAGGGGACTCTGAACAAACTTTGGAGCTACAGAACCCATAAAATGACACAGAGAAGCTAGCATCCTGCTGAGGACAGCCTGGCAGGCCTGCAGCAAATGGCCAGCACAGCACAGCGCTCTGGGAGCCCACCCCAGGCCCACATGAGCCGGAGGTTTTAGTCCCAGGGAGGGCCTGGGAGGAAAGGAATGAATCTGGAATTCAAAGTTTTAAAATCAAATGTTTAAATATATATGTATATATATATGTTATTATTAATACTATTTTACATGTAATTGGGAAAGAAGATATACAGGCACTGGAGCACAGAGATCCACCGTGCCCTACTGGAAAAGTCGAAGGGGGTATGGGAAAAGATATGGGAGAGAGCAGATTGGAGGAGGAGATATCCTGTGGGACTGCTATTTTGGGGCAGTGGGTAGGGGAAAAAACAGGGAGAAAATTTGTAACTAAAAATCTGGCAGAAATGAATGATGTCGGGGTGGCCAGGTAGCACAGTAAGAGCACCAGCTCCAGTGTCGGGATGACCTGGATCAAATCCGGGCTCAGATACTCAGCACCACACCCAGAAATAACTGGCCATGTAACCTTGAGCAAGTTACTTAACCCCAATTGCTTTAAAAAAAAAAAAGAAATGAATTATGTAAATCAGAAGTTAATAAAGCATTTGAAAAAAAAATGAACAAATAAAACTAGGAACCTAAAAAAAGATAAGCCATTAGCTAATTTGATTTTTTTAAAGGAAAGAAAACCAAATCACCAGTATCAAAAATTCACAACCAATGAAGAAGAAATAAAAGAAATTATTAGGAGCTATTTTACCCAACTTTATGTCAATAAAATTGACAATTTAAATAAAATGGATGAATCTTTACAAAACTTTAAATTGCCCAGATATAACAGAAAATAGAATACTTAAATAACATTATCTTAGAAAAAAGAAACTGAACAAGCCTTAAATGAATTGCCAAAGAAAAATCTGAGTACCAGATGGATTTACAAGTGAAATCTACTAAACATTTAGAGAACAATTAATTCCCATACTGTGTAAACTGAAAAAAAAATAGGTAAAGGAGTTCTACCAAATACCTCCAATGACACAAATATGGTCTTGATAACTAAACATGAGAGGGTCAAAACAGAGAAAGCATATTTTAGACCAATTTCCCTAATGAAAATTTATGCAAAAAATAAACAAAATATTAACAAGGAGACTATAACGATATATTACAAAGATCACACACTAATGACAAGGCTAGATTTATACCAAGAATGCAAGGCTGGGTCCGTATTAGGAGAACTATAAACATAATTGACCATATTAATAAAATAACAATAAGACTCGTGAGTTCAATAAATGCAGAAAAAGCCCTTGACTAAATACAGCACTCGTTCTTGTTAAAAAAAAAAAATATATATATATATATATATGTAGGATGTCTAAAACTACAAGCAAGCATTATCTGCAATGAGGATAAGCTCAAAATAGCAGAGTAAGTAGAGTGTGATAGGCTTGAAGTAAAAAATTTATTGTTTGGTTATGTCTGACTCTTCGTGGCCCCATGGACCATAAATATCCATGGGGGTTTCTGGGCAAAGATACTGGAGTGGTTTCTCTAGTGGATTAAGGAAAACAAAAGTTATGTGACTTGCTCAGGGTCACACAGCTAATGAGTGTCCGAAGTCTGAACTCTGCTCTTCCTGACTCCAGGCCCAGGGCTCTATCTACTGAGACATCTACCTGCCTCCTGAGTCAGACATACCTGAGTTCAAATCTTTCCTTAAACACTTAATATCTATATGACCCTGGGCAAGCCAATTAACCTCCCTCCATTGTTAATTTCCTCACGTAGAAAATGAGGGTGGGAAGTATTCCATGGCCCCTCACATCTCATTCAACTCTAAAACTATTCTAATTCAGACCTTCTTATCTTCTAAACTGTTGTGGTTGCCTTCTAACTGATCTCCAGTCTCTCTCCAACTGTAATCCATAGCACACTCCAATGCCAAAATAATCTTCCCAATACATAGATTTGAACTAAGTTACTTATATGCAAACCTTTGATGCTGTCAGTTCCATAGTGGATAAAATAAGTCTTAACATTTCAGAGCATTCCACAGCCTGAATTGAACTCACCTTGCTGGCCCTCTTTCACACCATTCACCTCTACCTCCTCTTCTTTACAGCCAATTGATACTACTTTTTTCCAAGTCTCATCCTGCTCCATGGCTTCGTGAATGTTTTTCATACCCAGCACTTAACCTCACTAGAAGAATGGTGGTAGTAAAAACACAGGGTTTTGTTTCAGGAGCCAGCTTGGGATTTTTGAAAGAGCCATGCAATTTCTTTTTGATTTTTTGGCTGCCTTTAGTTTTTACATCACAGTCATTTTTGGAAATGCACTTCTCCCTTCCACTTTTGTTCTTCCTTCTAACAAAGAAAAAGTTAAGCAAAATACATAAAGGCCAAGCCTGAGACTCAATGCAACACTTCATACCAACTCTCTCCGGGAGGATATAAAATATCGTCATCTACTCTCTAACATCAAAATTGACTGTTTTCACTACTTGGAGTTCAGTTTCTGTTGAGTTCTGTCTTTCTTCACATTATTATAGTCACTATTTATTATTTCCCCAGGACTTCTTGCTTAAACTGTACCAGTTCATACAGATAGTCCATATTTTTTTCTGAGCTCCCTATATTTTTCATTTGTTACTGAGAAATATTTAATGATGGCTACCCATTTTGTTCCCAGTTTTTTGCTATCTCAAAAAATATTACTACAAATTAGTATATACATATATATATATATATATACATATATATATATATATATGTATATATATATATATATATATCAGGTCCTTCTTTCCCTGTCTTTGTCTTCTTTGGAGTATACATCTAATAATTGGATACTTGAGTAGAAGGGTAGCAAGTTTAGTGATTTTTCTTGCTATTTGATATTATTTCTCAGAATGGTTTGATCAGTTCATAGCTCTACCAGTGGCAGTGGCGTATTCATTTGCCTCTTTCCACAGCCCCTCCAACAATGCAATGAGTATAAGATAAATTCCGAGAATCATTTTAAAAATGTATTTCTTTTGCTATTAGTGATTTGGAGCAACATTTCATGTAATTGTTGAGAGTTTGCACTTTTTCTTTTGAAAACTGCTCATACTCTTTGACCACTTAGATGTTGGGAAGAAAAAAAAAAACCTTTGTCCTATTTGTGTCAAATTCCTCTGTATCTTGAATACTGAGCTTTTATCAGAGAATTTTGAGTCATTTTTTTCCCTAGTAAATACTTTCTTTTCTTTATTCAAGAGCCATGAGGTATCCCAAGTACAATCTGACTTGTTTAATTCTAGATCTAGGTTATTGTCCATCTGCAATGTTTTACGGAGATATTTGTATTAATGCACCTGCTCAGAGGGCTGTCCATCCAAATACACATGATAATTAGGAAAATTACCATTCTTTATTCACTAGGTTTTGTTTTGGTTGAAAAGGCAGAAGATGTACAACTGTTCTGCAACATCTAATCTTGGAGAGGTACCTGGGAACTGAGAAGTTAAATGACTTGCCCAGGGTCTTGGAGCTCATATGTGTCAGAGGCAGGTCTTACTCTTAGGCCAGAATTCTATCCATTTCACCATGCTGCCTCCACCAACAGGAATATATTTTGGCAAATTCTTTATTCACCATTAGATCATGAGCTCATTAAGGGCAGGGATTGTTGTTTTTTTCTCTCTTTATATCATGAATATTTAGCATCGTGCCTGGCATTGAGTAGGAACTTAATAAATGCTTGTTGACTTGCTTATGCCATCGTGGTTCTCAAGTATTTAACTAAGTCTTGATAATTGTTTTGATTTTTTAATATAATCAATAGGTAGCAATGTTGAAATTATATACACTGTGTTCAGCACTTGTTGTCACCCATAATCAGTCATTATTATAAGTGTCTTGGGTGGGGCAGCCAAGTGGCTCAGTGAGTAAGAGCACCAGCTCCAGTGTAGGGATGACCTGGGGATCAAATCTGGGCTCCAATACTCAACACCACACCCAGAAATAACTGGCTGTGTAACCTTGAGCAAGTTACTTAACCCCGATTGCTTTAAAAAAAAAAAAATAAGTGTCTTGGGAGCAGAGGCTGTTTCATTTTGTCTCTGTAGGCCCAGCACATAGAGCAGTGCTTACACATAGTTGGTGCTTAATAAATGCATGTGATTGGTCAATTGATCATTTTAAAAACGATTTTCTCTACAAATGGTGCAAAAATTTTTTTTTAATTGTCCAGCCTTTTGAACCAATGATATCCAAGGTAACAGATTTCTCATCTAATTCAGGTCTATACCCATCCTCCTCCTCCCCCCCCCAAATTTTTTAAGTCTTGTTTTCCAAGCTAACATAAAAATTAAATATGCTGGGCATGCATTAAGAGAACTTAAGTAGTTCTTAATGGGGTTCTAGTGACTTCTTCCCCTCCTCCACATAAAATGGAAGAAAGAAAAAACTATGTGGGCAATAGGAAGAGAAATGTGAGGCTTCCAGAAAGAGTAGCCTTAAGGAATTTGGAGGCAATCACGCTTCTGGACACTTAGAAGTCCCAAGGCCAAGCTGGGGCCCATCATGAGTAATGGTGCCATGAAAAGTACCACAGGAGATATGGGAGGATGCTGAGAAATGGAGACAAAAGACAAAGAGAGTGTTCTGATCTGTGAGTTTTTGTGGAAGGGCCACCAAACTTCTTAGGGCAGCAAAAGAGAACTCACTAGAAAAGAGTGTGATCACCACTGCCTCCCTAAAGGGACTCATGTACTATCCCCTTATCTCTTCTTTCCTGCCCTCAATAAACCTATTCTGTGGTTGATAATTGTTTTAGTTCTCATGCTTGCAGGGGAGTCCTTTGAGAGAAACAAGGCGGATTCTGATGTTCTAAAGGGGAAATATGGGTAGAGAGAAAAGTTACCTATTGAGATTATTATTAGAGAGAGCTCCCCCAAATGAGCTCAATCTATCAGTCAGAGGTTGGAGTGTGATACTTGGGTTACATAGATATTGGGGATTTATTCAGGATTTCAAAACAAAGGTTTTTCTTTCCTTTGCTCTTTTTTTTAATGTACTCTAAAGGCCATCTGAAAGCATTACACAAAACCTTTTTTTTTTTCCTTCACGTTCCCATTTTGGTGGCTAGAAGCCCAAACGTATTATTGTGATAGCTTTGTGCCTCAAGGCTTAGGCTGACAGAGCACTAAACTATAGTAAATTACATATGGAAATCATTTTAAACTTGGATTATGTTATTGAAAACTGATTAGAATGAACTCTGTATAGTAATTAGTTATGGGTGAATATCCCTAAGATATTTAAATGGTTTTCTCCAAATATGGGCAAATGCAAAGTTATGAATTATGTATCTCAGCAGTCCCCCTATCAAACTCTTTAGTAAGGGAGCCAAATACTTTAAAACCTTTAAGCTAATTTCTACTCTATGATACATGACTGGTTTTTAGGAAAAGGAAAATGTAGCATTAGTTTTCCCAGTTTACTTTTGGTTCTTCATTAGATCCTTCAATTAAATTCCCCACTTAAAATTCTTTTGAACTTATTTTTACTCTGTTTCATCACCTCTCTCAGTAAGTTATTCCATATGTTTATTAAAACATATGTGAGCAGTGCTGATGAAACAAAAACCTGAAAAAGAGGTTAAAAAAAGTTGCTCTTTTAATTAAATTTCATTCTTTTAGCATATACTTTATATTGTCCCAAATGTGATAAAAACCAAAGTACTTCTGTGCAGATATGATTTAGAAGGAAAGAAAGTGAGACTGAAGACTCCATTGGATAACATGATTTTAGCACATTTATTTATAAACATGGTTGGTATGAAGTGAATTTTTCTTTAATCTTATTAAGTGAAACTTTACCATATTTCTCATAAGTATAATCTTGAAGGGTTATAAAACGTCTATAGCTGTAGTTTACAGAAAGTTGAAAGGTTCATAATTGCCATAATACCAAAGCCCTGACTATTCCCAGTGGACAGTCTTTATTGAGAAGAAAGTGTTATGTCTGCCTATATTGTTTGTTTAAAAACCTCCTGTGCAGATATCAGTAGAGGACTGCCAAAACGCCATGAATTTGGGAGAAGTTAATTCAGGTTAGTCACAGATATGGTTATTCATTTATTTGCAGTTTGGTTGGCTCCTTAGCGTTACTCTTCTTGATCTTTGGGGATGACAGCGATGATGATGACGATGATGATGATAGTGATGATGATAACTCATGCATATAATTATTTATAAAGTACCTTGCATACAATAACCCGATAAGGTAGACAGTATCATTATTATTGGGGCAGCTAGGAGGTGCAGTGGATAGAGGGTTGGGCCTGAAATGAGGAAGACCTGAGTTCAAATCCAGCTTTAGATATTTACTAGCTAAGTCCCTTAGCCTTTGTCTGCCTCAGTTTCCTCATCTTTATAATGGGGATAATGATTGCACCTATCTCCCAGGGTTGTTGTGAGGATCAAATGAGCTAACAAATGTAAAGTGCTTGCCACAGTGCCTGGCACACAGTAAGCACTACATGAATGTTAGCTATCATAAGCAGTAGTAGCATCCCCATTTTACAAGTCAGGAGAATGAAACTCAGAGGTGAAGTCCATCTTACAGCTAGTTGGTGTTATAGCATGGAATACTGGAAAGTGTATTGGCTCTGAGGTTAGAGCATGCGAGTTCAAATCCTATTTCAAACACTTACCTGTGGGATCTTGGGAAAGTGACTTCACCTCCTTGGGTCTCAGTTTCTTTGTATGTTAAATGAAAGAGTTGAACTAGATGGATTCTGAGGTCCCATTCTCCAACTCAAATCCTGTGCTTCTAATTCCAGTTTCTTTTCTGCCAAACCATGCTACCACATTAGGGGTCATGTATCCATCCTTTGCTAATTTAGGTAAGATTAATTCTTGACTCAGTTCTGAATTTCTTAAGAACTGAAATTTTCATTGTTAAGAACATTAATGCCAGGCATCTTTTAGCTGTTTCATTTGAATGAATGAAAAACTTTTTAAGCCCTTGCCATGTGGAACAGCAACTGAAAAAGGAGAAAGTTCTTGCTCTCAAAGACTTCATGTTCTAATTAGGGAAGAGGATACACATAGGAGAGTTCAACTGCAGGGCTGATGAAAAGATTGGGAGATCTTGAGGGTACATTGGGGTATTTGGTCCATAGGAGCTACCTACCGCCATTGGAGAAGGGGAGAAGTAAGGTGCAGAGCAGAGAGGAGATAATGAGTTCCCTCCAAAAGGGGTAGTGATATGGGTTTAGTGTCTGGCTGGTAGGGGCAAAAGAGATGGTGGAAATGACAGGAAGGTTTGGGGAAAAGAGAGGAAAATAGGGTCCCTCTGAGTGCTAGTTCTGACTGGGGCCCTCAAGTTAGGTCTAGATGAAATCTGAACCACTCTGCTAGTAGGATGATCTTTGAGATTAATTTTAGACATCCAAAAAAACTCATCACCATTCTTTTTCATTCTCATTCCATAGTCAATTCAAATTCTCCTAAAACTAGAATCCTTTGTCACGGAGAAAGATTCATGTACTTATTCTCAAAGACTACCAACTATAGTTTTTGTTGTTAGTCATTAAAAACATCTTTCAAGATCAATGTTTCCATGCTCCTCCTCAAATCTGTGATTATCCTAAATATTAACAGAAGTCACCCATTTTTAGCCATATGGCAGCATCTAGAATTTTTGTTTTTACTGCTGCCTTTCACTTTTACATCACCTTCATTTGCCAATATGTTCAGATCTCTCCCACCAGAGGTCCATTCCTTAAAGAAGGGGGTGAGATAATATTTGGGACAAATGACATAATATTTAAAGGACTTGTTACAGTACCTGGCACACAGTACTTAATAACACCTAATAAACACTTATTCCTCCCTTATAATAAAGAATTAAATGAGAAAAGGGACAAGCCTCAACTAAACCAAACATTACACGCAGTATTTTGTGCCAAATGGAGATAATGCCTTCACTTATCTCTTCTTCACCAAAGTTGATCATAATTACACAACATTCCGTTTCAATTTTATTTGTTGCTGTTGTTTTTTTCCCATGGTGTTGTGGTCATTGTGTATATTATTGTTCTCATCTTGACTACTTCACTTTGCATCTGTTCATACCAAGTTTCCACTGCTTTTCTATATTCTTATACATTCATTCCTCCATCCATTAGACTTTGAACTCCTTGAGGGTACTTTCTTCCATCTTTCTTTGTATCCTCAGCACTCAGCCCAGTACCTGACACAGAGTGGGAGCATAATTAATGCTTGTTGATTGAAATGCTTTTTGGTCATTTCTGACAGAACAGTAATATTCCATTACCTCAATGTGCCACCATTTCTTGAGCCATTCCCCAGTTGATGTGAACCTACTTTGTTTCCAGTCATTTGCTGCTATGAAAAGTAGTATGTTTTGGTGTATATGGGACAATTGTTCTGTTTTTTTTTTAATTTCTTTAACCTCCAGGGAGTATATGATTAGCAATGAGATATTTGGGCTAAAGGGTATAAGACAACCTAGAATTTTAAGCTGTCTTTTTTTTCTTTACAAGTTTAATAGTTCTTTAGTTACTGATTTCTGCTCCTAGAGATGGTATTTGAGTAATATTACATAGAATGAGTCATCTGTTTTTTTTTTCACTCTCCATTCTGACATTGGTTCTGGCTGTTGTATATGTGAACCTTGTGGAAATGCCTGAAAATCATTTTCTTGTGCTCTGATTGTTGACAAAACCTGAATATTTTCTGCCTTCACCTTTTTTTTATTGATTGCTGTGTTTTAAGTTGGATCCTGCTGCTTCTGTCTTTAGCGGCAGCCTGTCAGGCACACTTTATCAAAGGCTTTCAGAAAATCTAGATAAATGGTGCTGTGTACCCTGAAACTGTCATGCCTGTCTTCTACATTTTCACATTTGGAAATATTTAAGCTATATCTTTCTTGCCTCCTTTGATTTACCTTTGCTTCATTGGGTTGAGATATCAATCTGACAAATGAAGACGCAACTATTTCTGATACCAAGAAGCCTTCAGTATACGCTTTGGAAGAACAGTCTTTAGGGAAGGACAAAAGAGGAAAATATCTCTGACTCTGAGCTTTACAGAACCCCTGATACTAGTGCTGTGCAGTATTATTCAGACAGGCAGGGGGAGAGCCCAGGTAGCTTAGCTAGATGGTGCTGAAAGAAAGGGAAAGAAAAAAAAAAAAAGACTTGAGGCTTTATATGCATACATTCAACCCATGCTATCTATGATGCCAGAGCAAAGTGTGTGGGCCTTCTATGCCACCCCTTTCACTCTAGGCCCCCCCCCCAAAAAAAAAACTGCAAATCACCTTTTTGTGACTTCTTTGTCCTTCCAAGGCTCTTCTTAATGTTCATTGTAAACTGACATCAGCATTCTAACATTCCAATAGATGGTGATCTCATAACTGTGAATGATATATGCTAATTGTATTTATTGTTCAGTTGTTTCAGTTATATCTGACTGTTCCTGACCCCATTGGTGTTTTCTTCACAAATATATTGCAGTGGTTTGTCATTTCCTTTTCCAGCTCACTTGACAGATGAGGAAAGTGAGGTAAACAGGGTTAAGTGACTTGCCGTGGGTCACATAGCTAATAAATATCTGATATTAGATTTGAACTCAGGTCTTCCTGACTCTGCCCAGTGCTCTATCCACTGTACCACCTTGTGCACCTATGTAACCCAACTGCATAGCTCCACACATTTTCATCCTGTACAGTTATTTTCTGTGTCTTCCCATAAAGCCCATAGAATATCTTCCCTCCATGCCGGAGGTCTTCCTCTAGATATTTTGATGTCTCATGACAATCAGTGCAGCCCTAGGACTTACTCATCTCTTGGTCTTGCTAGCCTTTGTTGACCATACATTTCCTGGGTGATAACTTTTAAACATTATGCACAAGTAATCTTTGACATAAAGAAGTAAGATAAATACTCACCAAAGAGATCTACCAATCATGGAAGATGTAGAGTTTGAATGGAAGTGAGTTTGCCTGCCTGTGATGAGGACCTCATGATACTTTTATTTACCTATGACATTGTGCTGATGTGCCAAGCTTGAGAATTCTACAGGGCCTCCTCCATGAGCTCATGACCTCTCAAAATTCTACTAATCTAAACAGAATAAAACCAAATGGAGGAAGCATTATCCAGATGATGACATGTGGTTAGATGGCCAGCCCATTGAATTCATTCATTAGTACATGTGCCTCAGACCAGCATTATAGATAGATAGAGAGTTGGGCCTAGACTTGAAGGAACAGAACAGGCTGCATTTTTTTTTTGAAATTGTGTAGCACAGTTCCCTGACACAAAACTCCAACCCTACCATTTTTCTGATAGTAACAGTAGTATGGTGTATGTGTAAGAGTGTCAGGTTTGGAGACAGGAAGAATGGAGTTCAAATCTTGCCCCTGATTATAACTGACTGTGTGATCTTGGGCAAAAGATTCCATCTCAAACAATGTCCTAAGACAGATATATGGAATTTCTCACCCCAGGAGTTCACCCCTCGCCTGATAAATTACAGATTCTTCATGTATTTATGTATTTTACTCGTAATGTTATAACGAATAAATGTTATAGGAATAAATCAGCAAGTATTTATTAAGTACCTACTATATGCCAGTCATGGTGCTAGGTTCTTGGTATACAAAGATAAAAATAAAAAACAAAATCCTTGTCCTGAATCAGTTTATGTTCTAATGGAGGAGACAAGATGTATGTATAGAAATATATGCAGAATAAATGCTAAAGAAATATAAGGGAGTTAAGTACAAGGCAGTTTAGTAGGGAGGGCACTAGCAGTAGGGGAGAGAAGGAAGGGCGTTATGTAAGTAGTACTTTAGCTACCTCTTAGACTATAAAGGAGATTCTGTGAGCCAGAGGAAAGAAGGAAGTGCACTGTAGACATGGAGGATGGCCAGGACAAAAGTAGACAGGTCAGAGAAGGAATGTCATGTATGAGGAACAAAAAGAAATAGAGGTTCACTGGAGAAGGGGCATGGGAAGGAGAATAAGGTATTAAGGAGATTGGAAAGATAGGCTGAAGTTGAGTTGTGAAGGGCTGTAAAAGCAAAACAGAATATTTTGTTTTTTTTGTCTCTCTTTTATATTTTTTAGTTTACTTCATTCATTTCCACAAGATTTTGAGTCACAAACTTTCTCCCCATTTCCCCCCACCCACCACCCCAAAACAGCGATCTCCCTAAATATCCCCTCCCTCAATTTGCTCCCTCCCATATCCACCCCCATTCCCTCTCTGACCTTCCAGTAGGGGACGGTGGATCTCTACACCCCAGTGCCTGCACATCCCATTTCCCAGTTACATGTAAAATAACAATAATAATATATTTTTAAACATTTGATTTTAAAACTTTGAATTCCAGATTCTTTCCTTTCCTCCCTTGTCACCCAACCTTACTGGGAAGATAAGCAATTCAATATAGGTTGAACATGTGTAGCTATGCAAAACATTTCCATAGTGGATATATTGTGAAAGACTGACTATATTTCCCTCCATCCTATCTCACCCCTCATTTGTTCAATTCTCTACTTTGATCCTGTCCCTTTTCAAAAGTGGGTATTTTCAACTTCCCTTCCCCCTGGCATGCCCTCTCTTCCATCATCCCCCTTTTGTCCCCTTCCCCCCTACTCTGCTGTAGGGTGAGATATCCTATTTAGTGTGTATTTCATTCCCTCCTCAAGCCAAATTCAATGGGAATAAGGTTGACCCATTCCCTTTTGCCTTCCTATTCTTCCCCTCCATTGTAACAGTTTTCCCTTGCCTCTTCTATATGAGATAATTTACCCCATTCTGTCTCTCCCCATCTTCTCTCATTATATTCCTCTCTAACCTCTTAATTTCACCTTTTAAGTATCATCCCTTCCTATTCAATTGGTCCTGTGCCCTCTGTCTATGTATACCTGTACACATATATAAACACACTCGCATATGTATTCATATGCCCATGTACCCTCCTATATAGACATATATATATATATGCATGTATACATATATATGTACACATTTATACATTTCTATTCCCTTCAACTATTCTCATACTGAGAAAAGTTTCATAAATTACAATTATTGTTTTTCCATGTAAGAATGTAAATATTTCAACTTTGATAAGTTCGTTATGATTTCTTTTCCCTGTTTACCTTCTCATGCTTCCCTTGCTTCTTGTACCTGAGTGTCAAATTTTGTATTCGACTCTGGTTTTTTCATCAAGAATGCTTGAAAGTCTTCTATTCCACTGAATGACCATATTTTCCCCTGAAGCATGATACTCAGTTTTGCTGGGTAGGTGATTCTTGGTTTTAATCCCAGCTCCTCTGCCCTCCAGAATATCATATTCCAGGCCCTTTGATCCCTCAGTGTAGAAGCTGCTAGATCCTGTGTTATCCTGATTGTGTTTCCACAATATTCAAATTGTTTCTTCCTGGATGCTTGTAATATTTTCTCCTCGATCTGGGAACTCCAGAACCTGGCTAAAGTATTCCTAGGAGTTTTCTTTTTGGGGTCTTTTTCAAGAGGAGATCAGTGGATTCTTTCAACCTCTCTTTTGCCCTCTGGTTTTAAAACATCAGGGCAATTTTCCTTGAGAATTTCTTGGAGGATGATTCCTACGTTCTTTTTTTTTTTATCATAGCTTTCAGGGAGTCCAATAATATTTAAATTATCTCTCCTGGATCTATTTT
>NW_027186296.1:36116085-36216097 GCF_028583685.1 Petaurus breviceps papuanus | reverse complement strand
TTTTTTTTTTTTTTTGCCTTTTGGAGGGCATTTGGGGTTAAGTAACTCACCCAAGGTTATATGGCTAGATTTGTGTGTGTGTGTGTGTGTGTGTGTGTGTGTGTGTAGGTGTGAAATGTCTGAGGCTGGAACTGAACTTGGGTCTTCCTGACTCTGGGGCCGACACTTTACTAACTGTGCCACCTAGCCTCCCCCCGCATTCTATTTTTTCATTTATTTGGATTTGTTTAATAGTATCTTGATTTCTCATAAAGTCACTAGCTTCCATTTGCTCCAATCTAATTCTGAAAGAATGATTCCCTTCAGTGAACTTTTGAGATTCTTTTTCCATCTGGCAAATTTGGCTTTTTAAGGCATTCTTCTCCTCATTGGCTTTTTGAGCCCCTTTTGCCCACTCTCATTCATAATTTTCCTGCATTGTTCTCATTTCTCTTCCCAAGTTTTCCTCTACTTCTCTTATTTGTTTTTCAAAATCCTTCTCAAGCTCCTCTATGGCCTGTAATCAGATCATATTTTTCTTGGAAGCTTTTGGTGCAGGATTTTTGACTTTGCTGTCTTCCTCCTATTCCATGCTTTGATTCTTTTTGTCCCCAAAATAGAAGTCTAATGTCAGATTGCTCTCCTTGCTTTGCTTCCTTTGCTTGCTTATGTTGCCACTCAATTACTTGGCTTTTGAACTTTTTGCCACAGTAGAACTCTGCTACCAGAAAAGGGAGCTTTGCCCCAAATCACTGTGGTTTTTTGCAGCTGCTAGAGCTATTACTTTGGTTGGGTGCCCTCTCTGAAGACTCCACACACTCTGGTAAACTGGTCATGCACCCCAAGACCTCCACCCTAGAGCACAATCCAGATCCAAGCAGGTTAAAGCAAAAGCGATTACCCCTCAGACTGGTGGCTTGGTCCCCCTACAATCTGAAGGCCAGGAGCTCTGGAGCAGTCACGTGGCAGTGGCTTCATGGCCACTGCACCTCAGTTGCTTCTCCCTCCAGGGGGTAAAAGCCTGATCACACTCCTGAACTCCCTGTTCCCAAAGTCCATACTGCGCTGACTTCTTACTTTGTCCTTAGCATCTATGAGTTGATATTTCTGGAAACTGCCTCAGGTGCTGTTGATCTGAAGTCCCTCCAGCTGGCGGCTGGTTGTGGCCACCCTGAGGCTAAAATGTCCAGCTCACATGGGGTTGGGCTCAGTTCTCAAAGCACTTTGCTGGCCCCTTCCTGCCAGCCTGCAGGGCTGTCTTCAGTGCAAGGTTAGCTTCTCTCTGTCATTTTGTGGGTTCTGTAGCTCCAAAGTTTCTTTAGAGTCATTTTTTACATGAATTGGAGGAGGTGGGAGCAGGAGCCGTGTGGAAGTCCTGTTTCTATTCCACCATCTTGACTCCACCCCCCTAAACAAAATATTTTGCATTTATATTAAAGGCAATAGGGAGCTAATGGAGTTATTGAGGAAGGGGGGTGACATGATCAGATCTGTGCTTAATGGAAATTTTGAATCATGGACCACTTTATTCTCTAAAGAATCAAAATTATAGGTGACCCAAAGAACAATGGAAAAATTCACAGTGGTCATTGCTGGACTTTAAAGATAGTTAGCTTAACTACCTGTGTCAAACTGTTTTAGGGGGAAGGAAGAAAGACATGGAGTGGAGAGGTTTACCACATGCTCTTCTATCCACCATGCTAGAGAGAGAAGCCTAGCATCAAAGAAGAACTTGTGTTGATGTAGATTTTTCTCTATTGATAACTGTCATTTCTGTGCCCCCTGCCCCCCCTGCCTGCTCCCAGGCTATCTGGTAAAATACAATGTTTCTCTATCCTATACATGGACATTTAAGTTCCAGTTAGGTATGGTGGAATTTTGGTCATTCAGTGCCAATAGTCTTTAATATAAATTTTGACACGTTATCAAATGTTTCCTCTTCCAGTTCAGAATACTTGTCTTCCTAATACAAAAACCTCTCATTCAGGGGAATGCTAGCCTTGCATATTCTCCACAGCCCAGCGTTACTCATAGATCACTGAACCCAGAAAACTGTGGTAAACTCTTTCAACTGCCGACACCCTACCTTTGTCCTTTCCTGTTATCAGTTTATGGTCCCCTTTCTTTTCCTTGAAATATTGATTCTGGCTCAGGCAGTGCCCTTGACTGCTTTTCTGATTTCATTGTGACACATGCTTTGCTTCCAGCCTTTCTTGTACTCTAGCATTGAAAACCTAGTGATGCTGACCTCTATATGGATCCACTCTGTCCCTGACCATTTATGGATTTTATCAATAAGCCTGATCCTCTCCTTACCTGCAAATGTTCAGGTGATCCCAGATTCACAGTATTTTATTCCTTTGTCCTGGAAGACTTATGACTGCCCTACACTTAGGGTCTCACCCATGGCACTACCCTTGCTTAAACAGAAAAATCCTGTAACTTTTCAGGATCCTGTGAGGCCTGAGGCAAATCTACCCTCTCTCTGTCTCAGATTATTCATTATTTAAATAGTGATCAACATTTTTACCTATTTTTCTGGGAAATTATGGGAATTAATTAATGTTTATAAAACAATTTGAATATGTGTAATACTCCATAAATACTAGCTTGTATCATCTTCACTGCTTTAGAAACCCCAGTAATTCATAATCCACTATAATATAGGTAAAAATAGTCTTGTCTTATGCTATAATTATGTATAATTTATGTAAAATGCATACAATCTTTAAAATCTGAAGCCATTTAATAGTAGCAATTCATATTTCATAACTATAATGAAACCATTTTTATTACTGTTGGAAAAAATAATCAACTACTGCTTGGAAAACTGGACTAGAAGACACATTTGTAGCAATTTTTGAGAACTTTGAATGGCATATATGACCTAAGGAATTAATGATAAACCTGCTAATATTAGCTAATTTTTAAAAAAATTATCTTTGGCTTTAGACATTTCATTTATCTCTTTTCTCAGAACTATAATCTTTTCTTCTCAAGGAATTTGCTTGTATAAAAGTTTCCTGAAGTCAAAAAATGCTCTGTCAAGAGATAGCACTTTTATATAGTGGTTATTAAGATGGAACAAATTCTTAAGAGATTCCTTATTAACTGCCATGCTATCTTTCAAAGTAGAAATCACTACATGTTAATTGGACTTAATTAACTATTTTTTTTTTAAGCAATCAGGGTTAAGTAACTTGCTCAAGGTTACATGGCCAGTTATTTCTGGGTGTGGTGCTGAGTGTCTGAGCCCGGGATTCGATCTCCAGGTCGTCCCAACACTGGAGCCAGTGCTCTTACTCGCTGAGCCACCTGGCCGCCCCTAAGCAATTGGGGTTAAGTAACTTGCTCAAGGTTACACGGCCAGGTGTTTCTGGGTGGGTGCTAAGTGTCTGAGCCCGGGATTCGATCTCCAGGTCGTTCTGACACTGGAGCCGGTGCTCTTACTCGCTGAGCTACCTGGCCACCCCTTAATTAACTATTTTAAATTATGTAAACTCATGACAGTAGAAAGTCGTAGTACAGTGTATTTGTAGGCAATATAATTGGAATTGATTTTACTACATTATTAAAACATAATAAAATTTTTCTTAGTCTTATGTATTGTTTACATGTTGAAAAAACTATGTTCGTTGTAAAGTCAAAAGTGTTTTCTCAAAACATTTTTGCTCATTTAGGTACAACTTCAGAAGATAGTCAAAGGGAGCACTGTTAAAAGCCTCAGTGTTTTGCCATCTCACCGAATGAATCCTTACCTCACTCCACTACCTATCCTTGAAAAAGACGCAAAGAAAGGTCAGTGATTAATTTATCAGATTTGTAATATAGCAGAATGAGCTCTGAACCAACTTTGATATCCAGCTCTGCCACTAACTTTATGTAATCTTGGGCAAGTTATTGGGCTCCAGTATTTCTGGCCTCCAGTTCCTTATCAATTTGCATGGTTTGAATTATCTAGCATTTCTATGCTGATGACTCCTGTGTGTCTATAATTAGCTATAGCCTTTTTCCTGAGTTCCAGGACTGTATCACCACATGCTTTTTTGAACATTTTATTTTATGTTATCTTTGGAGGCAAACAGAGTTAAGTGATTTGCCCAGGTCACACAGCCCGTAAGTATCCAAGGTCAGATTTTCACTCCTATCCTCCTGACTTCAGGGCCAGTGCTCTATCCATTGCACATTTAGTTGCCAACCGGGTGAGGCAGTGGTCAGAAGCGAAAATTTTTTAGGAGAGACAGGGGTAAAAAGAGGACAGACATCAACAGGGGAAAAAGCAGGATGGAGGAAAATGCACAGTAATCATAACTGTGAGTGTGAATGGAATTAATTAATCCATAAAATTTACCCATAAAAATCAGATAGCAGAGTGGATTAACAACCAGAATCCTATAATATGGTGTTTACAAAAAAAAACACTTGAAGGAGAGAGAAACACAAAGAGTAAGGGTAAAAGGCTGCAGCAAAATCTATTATACTTTAGTTGAAGTAAAAAAAAAAAAGCAGGTAACAATAATGATCTCAGACAAAGCAAAAGCAGAAGTTGATCAAATTAAAAGACATAAGCAGGGAAACTACATTTTGCTGAAAGTTACCATAGGTAATATTGTAATATCCATACTAAACATACATATAACAAATGGTATAGCATCCAAATTCTGGAAGTAGAGAGTAAAACTATGCTAGTCGGGGAACCTCAACTTTCCCCTCTCAGAATTAGATAAATCTAACCAAAATATAAACAAGAAAGAAGTTAAGGAAATAAATAGAATTTTAGAAAAGTTAGATATGATAGACCTCTGGAGAAAATTGGATAGGAATAGAAAGAAATATGCCTCTTTCTCATCAGTATATGGCTCCTACACAAAAATTGCCCATGTATTATAGCATAAAACCTCACAGCCAGATGCAGAAAAACAGATATTAAATGTATCTTTTCCAGATCATAGCACAATAAAAATTACATTCAATAAATGCATGGAAACAGATTAAAAATGAATTGGAGACTAAATAATCTGATCCTAAGGAATTAGTGTATTAAAGAAAAAATCATGGAAATAATGATTTTATTAAAGAGAATGATGAGACAATATACCAAAAGTTATGGGAAACAGAAAATTTATATCTCTAAATGCTTACATCAACAAAATAGAGAAAGAGAAGATAAATGAATTGGATATGCAACTAAAAAAAAGTAGGAAAAGAACCAATCAGAAATCCCTAATTAAAAATCAAATTGGATGTCCTGAAAAATCAAAGGAGAGATTGATGAAATTGAAAGTAAGAAAGCCATTAAACTCATAAATAAAACTAGGAGCTGGTTTTATTTTAAAAACCAATAAAATAGATAAACCATTGGTTAATCTGATTTTTTTAAAAAGAAGAAAACCAAATTGCCTGTATTAAAAATGAAAAGGGTGAATTCACCACCAATGAAGATGAAATTAAGGAAATTATTAGGAACTATTTTGCCCAATTACATGCCAAGAAATCTAACTAAGTGAAATGGAAGAATATTTGCTTAAATATAAATTTCTCAGATTAACAAAATAGAAAATCAAAGACTTAAATAACAATAACTTAGAAAAATAACACTATCTTAGAAATAATAATTTGAAAATATCTCCAGGACCAGATAGTTTCACAAGTGAATACTACCAAATATATAAAGAAAAATTAATTCTAATACTATATAAATTATTTGGGAAAATAGGCAAAGAAAGAGTTCTATCAAATTCCTTTTATGACACAAATATAGTGCTGATACCTAAATCAGGAAGAGCAAAAACAAAGAAAGAAAATTATAGAACAATCTTATTAATGAATGTTGATGCAAAAAATTTTAAATAAAATACTAGCAATGAGATCACAGCAAAATGTCATAAATATCATATACTTATGCCAGGAATGCAGGACAGGTTTAATATTAGGAAAACTATCTTCATAATTGACCATATCAATAACAAAAACAACAAAAATCATAGTATTATCTCAATAGATACAGAAAAAGCTTTTGATAAAATATAATGCTCATTCCTATTTTAAAAATAACACTGAAAAGCATAGGAATAAATTAAGCTTTTCTGAAAATGAAATATTATATCTAAAACCATCAGCAAACATTATTTGTAATGGGGATAAACTAGAAACCTTCCCAATAAAATGAGAATGAAGCAAGGATGCCCACTTTAAACACTATTATTCAATATTACACTAGAAATTCTAGCTATAGCATAAAAGAAAAAGAAAACAAAGGAATTTAAACAGTGCTGAAGCAAAGCTATTGCTTTTTGCAAATGATATAATAGTATACTTGGAAAATCAACTAAAAACTAGTTGAAATAATTATCAGACTTACAGGAAATAAACCAAACCCACATGCATCATTAGCATTTCCATATATTACCAACAAAGTCCAGCAGCAAGAGATAGAGAAATTCCATTTGGAATAACTGTAGACAATATAAAGTACTTGGGAGTCTATGTGTCAAAATAAACCCAAGAATTATATGAACACAATTCTAAACCACTTCACACAAATAAAGTCAGATCTAAACAATTAGAAAAATATCAATTGCTTATGGTAGGCTGGGCCAATAAAAATGACCATTCTACCTAAGTTGATCTACTTTATTCAGTGTCATACTAATCAAACTACCAAAATGTTATTTTGTAGAGCTAGGAAAAAATAATAACAAAATTAATCTTGAAGAACAGAAGGTCAAGATATCAAGGGAATCAATAAAAAAGAAAATATTAAGGTAGGTGGCTTAGCCATATTACCAAGCAGTAATCATCCAAACAATCTGGTACTGGTAAGAAATAGTGACAAATCAATGGAACAAATTAGGTACACAATACACAGTAATAAATGACCATAGTAATTTAGTGTTTGATAAACCCAAAGATCCAAGCTTTGGGGACAAGAACTCACCACATGACAAAAATTGCTGGGAAAACTGGAAAGAAGTTTGGCAGAAACTATGTATAGACCAATATCTCACCCCATATACCAAGTTAAGGGCAAAATGGATAATGTGATTCAGACATAAAGAGTGATACCATAAGCAAATTAGAGAAACATGGAGTAGTTTACCTTCCCATGGAAAAGTTTACCAGTTTATCCTTCTTGATAAGGGAAGAATTTATGACAAAACAAGAGATAGAGAGCATCATGGGAAGTAAAATGGATAACTTTGACTACAATAAATTAAAAAGGTTTTGTGCAAACAAAACCAATGCAGCCAAGATTAGAAGGAAAACAGAAAACTGGGTGTGTGTATGAAGGAGTTGTATTTTACAGCAAATTTCTCTGATAAAGTCTAATTTCTCAAATATGTAGAGAGTTGAGTCAAATTTATGAGTACAAATCATTCTCCAATTAATAAATGGTCAAGGGATATGAACAGGCGGTTTTCAGACAAAGGAATCAAAGCTATCTATACTCACATGAAAAATGCTCTAAATTTAGAGAAATGTACATTTTAAAAGCTCTAAGGTTTTTACTCACACCTATCAGATCAACTAATATGACAAAAAAGGAAAATGACAAATGTTGAAGGGGATGTGGGAAAATTGGACACTAATACATAGTTGGTGGAGTTGTGAACTGATCCAACCATTCTGGAGAGCAATTTGAAACTATGTTCGAAAGGCTATAAAACTGTGCACACCTTTTGACCCAGAAATACAATGACTAGGTCTGTATCCCAAAGAGATTTTAAAAAGGAAAAGGGCCTAAATGTACAAAACTTTTTATAGCAGCTCTTTTTGTGGTGGCAAAGAACTGGAAATTGAGGAGATGCCCATCAATTGGGAAATGGCTAAATAAGTTGTGGTATATGGTTGTGTTGGAATACTATTGTGCTATAAGAAAGGACGAGCAGAGAACTTGCAGAAAAAAACCTGGAAAGACTTACATGAACTGATGCAAAGTAAAATGAGCAGAATCAAGAGAACATTGTACATAGTAACAGCAGTATTATACAATGATCAACTGTGAATGACTGAGCTTGTCTCAACAATATAATGATCTAAGATAATTCCAAAGGACTTATGATGAAAAATGCTATCCACCTCCAAAGAAAGACTTGATGGAGTCTGAATGCAAACAGGAGCATACTTTTTGTCTGTGTTTTCTTCACAACATGACTAATATGGAAATATGTTTGCATTGCTACACATGTATGGCCTACTCAAATTGCATGCCTTCTCAGTGAGGGAGGAGGAGAGGAAGGGATGGAAAGAATTTGGAACTCAAAGGTTTTTTAAATGTTAAAAATTTTTATATGTATTTGGAAAAAATAAAATATTTTTAAAATGCTTGTTGAATTGAATTGAACCACTACAGATTATCTTATATACTCTCAGTTAGGCTTCCAATGCACCTCAACAGTTCTTCTGCTTTTCCTTCCTTGACACCCTCTTTCATTCCTCAATCTGTTCAAACCCTTTTTTTCTCTCTTCTTCTCCACTATCAAACTCTCTCTACTCCATACATACCCCAGATGACTAAGCCTCTAACTTCATTGGGAAGTCAGAGACTCTCTTTTGTGTTCCCAGTTAGCCTCCTACCATTTTCTAAAAACATCTAAGAATCATCCTCTACCTTATCTTTCCCATTGATCCCAGAAGAAAGAAGATATTCTTATTACTCACTAAGGCTATTCCTTCTGCTTTTACTATTGGTTCCCTACCACCTCCTAGACCTTGCTCCAGAAGTTGATCATTTTCTCTCAGGTATTCTTCTCTTCTTCTAGCTTCTTCCTTTCTATCTACAAATACCTCAGGTCTTCCTTATATTTAAAAAAAAAAAGCCTTCCCCATTTATCTCATTTAGCTACCACCCCCATTTCTCTCCTCCCACTCATTTGGAAAAGTTATCTATACACATTTGGTTAGTATGCCCTGTCTCCTTTACAATCTTGGCTTCTATTTTTCCCTCATCACTGTAATCTCCATCTGGGCTCTGCCCTTCCATCCTACTAGAACTCTCAGAATCTTCTGGTGACATCCTAGAAAGGTCAAATTCAATAGCCTTTTTTTTTTCAGTTAACATTTTTGTTGACCTCTCTGTAGCATCCAACACTGTTAATCACTTTCCAAGAAATTCCCTTTTCTTCAGAAACAAGATTTTCTTCTTCCCTCCAAAAGCACATTCACTATATCCTTTGTTGATTTTGCATCCTCTTCCTGATCCCTTACTCTAGCTATTCCTCTAGTGTCTATGGTTTCCCAATTTCATTGGATCATAGACTTAGCCATTAAAGGAATGTTAATGCTGTTGAGGTTAACTCCCTTGTTTAATAGATGAGGAAACTGGATATCAGAAAATTTGGATGACTTTCCTGGGGTCACACAGCTTGCAAGGTAAGATTTACCTTGCAGAATTTACCTAACAAATCTTGTAAGGTAAAATCTGAACGTAGTTCTCCCTGCTTTTGTCTTTCTTCTATACCCCTAGACAAGCTTATTCACTCCAATTCAGTTAACACATCTGTGCAGTTAATTTAAATCTATGTCTACAACCAACAAACATTTCTTAAGCACCAACTGTGTTCCAAGAACTCTGCTAAGGACAAAAATGAAAAAGGACCTTACATTCTATCAGGGGAGACACCGTGTACAAATATAAGTATGTACAAAATATAAAGATAAGTTTGTAGTGATGGGAATCTAAAAAGACCCTCCAGAGGAAGGTGGTATTTGACCTGAGGTTTGAAGGGAGTTAGACATTTCAAGAGGTGGAGAGGAGGAAGAACAACGTTCGAGGGATGGAGGGGAAGAAGGAACAGCAGCATGTGCAAAGGTGCAGATAGGCGACAGAATGTCCAGAGAGAAAGCTGGCGGAAATGGAGAGAACATTGGATTTGGAGTGGGAAGACCTGAATTTTAATCACATGTGACCTTGGCCTCTTAGGGCCTTAGTTTCCTCATGTATAAAATGAGTTCAAAGTTCTCTTCTATTTTTAAATTATATGACATGCTCCTAGCTATCAAGTTGAATCTCTGAATGCTTTTCCCTATAGAAATATTATAAAATACAACAGGTTCTAGAACAGTGTGTGCATGTGTGTGTGTGTGTGTGTGTGTGTGTGTGTATGTATATGTATATACTCTGGTAATTCCTGTTAAAGAGACATTTGTGGTCTGGGTTACTGACAAACCACTATGCTAAAAACGTGTCCTAAGTTCCTATCAACCACCTTACCAACACATTTTTAGAACACAACCTGCAATTACCTCTGTGTAACAATGCCAACATCCAGACCTAGGACTTAGATCCCACTGACCTAAAATCAACTTCCAAGCTTCTCTTAATAGAGACTTTTCTCTTCATGGGTTCCAAGGGAACCTTACCTAGTAAACTAGGACTCTCTTGCCTTGTAAATTACCCTTTAATTTTTTAGTTTCACTTTTACCCTTACTAATAAAATTATACTTTCTTTGGTTAAAATCAGTACAAACCTGAATGATTTCTGTAGATATTTTTTTCTTGGATTCAAATGATTCAAAGTGATCTATGTAATTTTATAAAAAGAAATATATTCGTGGGTCTAGAAACTATAGAAAGACTTTTGGAATTTCTAGAACTCATGGAAAAAATTAATGAGATGATGTGTGTTTTGTAAATTTTAAAGCATTAGCTATTATTATTATTGTTGTTGTTATTTAGAAATCAACTCATGTTCTGTCATACATTTTAAAGGTATTTTGAGTATGATTCAACGAGGACTGATACCACCAGCAGCAAAGATTATTTTTGAAACTCCACCTATTTTACCTAAAACTGCTTTCTTTCATTCTTTTAAACCATCTAAGACAAAAACCATAGGTGAGTATTATTATCTATGTACAATTAGGGGAGTAAATAAATTATCTTGCAGGAAAAATCAGAATACTTGTACTTAGCTAACATCTTCAGTGTTTAAACAAGGAGTTTTTTTTTTCAGGACATATGAGAAAATCAGAGGGCAATTGTAATGACTTTGGGCTATAGCTTACTGAATAAGAATCTCCATCAATGTCCTCAACTCTATTTAATTCAATAAATATTGAATCGAAAAATTCATTTTTTACTTTAGGCACAGCTCTGTACAGCACCTTTGAGGACTACAAAGCTTAGATGAAACTTAGTCCTTGTAGTGAAGGAGGAGAATATGAAATGTGCACAAATAACAATAAAATAAAACATTTTTATTAACATAAAATTAAATATTGATATAAACAGAGGTACAAGTAAAATACTACATGAGGGGAATTAAGTCATTACTGAGGTAAGTGGGAGTAAAGAGGGAGAATCAGTAAAAGCTTCTTGAAGTAGATTACTTTTGATTCAGACCTCATAGACTATATAAGAATTAAAAAGTGAAGTAACAAATGCATATGTTCAAGGCACAAGGAATAGCATAAGCAAAAACAGAGGCAGGAAAACATAGGGCATGTGTGGGAGATTACAAGTATTCTAGTTTATTTGCAGTATAAGACTAGAAAGTGAAGAGTATGATAGACAATAGAGTGTTGTTAGGAAGTTTGTCCTAATGTGGTAATTAGTTGGTAATGAAGACCTATTGTTCTAAAGTGGTCTTGAGAATCTATTGTAAAATGGTCACCAGGGAAGTAAAGAGCAGAGCAAAAATATAAGATATATTTCAGTGGTATAATCAACAGAACTTGGTAACTGACAGAATATAGGGAGTAGGTAGAGTGAAGAATCAATGGTAACCCAAAGGTTTCAATCACTTGTAAGTAGACTTGTTTTGTTTGGCCAAGAAGACAGACCAGATGTGATGGGCAGAAGTTGTAAAGAAGCCAGTTTAGGTGAAATGTCAGGAAAACTTCCTAACCATTATAGCTAAGTCATCCATGGTAGACTGGGCTGCCTGGGAATGTAGCAGATTCTCCCTCCTTGGAGAAATTTTCAAGCATTGTCTGAATGACCACTTGACCAGATACATTATAGTGGGGATTCCTTTGGCATATGTTTTGGACCAGATGGCCACTAAGTTTCCTTCCAACTCTCAAATTTTGTGATTCTATGATGGGGTGAATAGCGAAGTCAGAAGGAGGAAGACGTTTGGGGGAAAGAATAATAAACGTGAACTTTATAAGATTGAGGTTTCAATGGGACATCTCAAAAGAAAGATCCTAGAATCTGTTTGTGTTTGTAGCAGGGACACTGCAGGAAACCTACAGATACATTCAGATATCCCCAATCTTAAAAAATCCTATCCCTTTTCTCTCTCTTTGGACTAGGAGTCATACAACCTTGGTAAAATCACTCCCTCTGAGCCTCAGTTTCTTCATAGGCAAAGTAATAATAGCTATCCTATGGAATTGTTGTGAGGGTCAAATGAGATACTATCTATGAATGTACTTCCAAAGTTGCAGAGTTCTACACAAATATAAGGTTTTATTATTATTGTTATTATAGCTGACATTTACATGCCTTTGCAAAGTCCTTCACATACTTATTAATTATTGCCCTGTTCAGCACTCATGCTGCCAGGTAGAAATGTCTTGTTGGTTTAGATACATTTTTTGATACTGAATTTTATAATGTCATTGGAATTTCTCAATCACCCATCATTATTGAGTGACATGTTTTGATTTTGATACTGATCATGCAAAATGAGATAGCAATAAATTATAATTTGGTTGGAGGACAGGACCACTGAGAAGATGAGGAGGGGAGGTAGTGAGTAGTTATTGTAGTTGGCTTGTTTTTTCATGCTTGTGTGAATTCCCAAATAACTCTTTTGTAACATGGCAGACTGGGGCATAGTCATATGTTCAGTTATTCAATGAAACTCTCCATATGTAGCTGACTATTCTGTCAGTTGTGTGCTAGGAGAGTAATTTGGAAAATATTATTATTTTTTCTAAACTCATTTTGTACTTTGAAGATGCTGGTGTGCATTACTTAAATTCTCAGTCTTCCACACAAGTAAAGCAATCTGAATTGGTTTTGTTTTCTATGTAGTGAGCTAACTTTAAAATTTCACAAATAAAACTTCACTATTCTAGTTACAATTTATGAACTTGATTTTGCTTGCAATGTAAGTGGTCGGCATTAGTATTGACCCTCTCTCATTTATGCAGTTAAACTAATAACTGAGTGGATACATAGATCTTATTTCATGTCAATTTTGGTTCCCAGGATCTGGAGAGAACAGAAAAAGCCCTTCAATGGAGTGCTATGTTTGCTTTAACAAATATAGCATGGTTTCCATCCAAATCTAAACATACTGTACAAAATCCAAAACCAAAATGTACCATAAGCTAAAAAAATATTTTGCATATGTAGAACTACCTACCAAAACCATCAAAAACTTGGAATCTGTTAAAAGAAGATGAACGTGATGGTTCAGAATTTTATGATGAAGCCTGCACAACAAAGTAGGAGACCAGTGAAGTAGTGATTCCCCATTTAAAGTAATCTTTTACTCCCTCACACAATCAGTTAATAGCTCAAGCAGAGTTAAGTGGCTTTGTTTGTGATCTTAATTTATCCCACAAGTAAGCTGAATTTTTGGTTTTAAAAGGATGGAATCTTCAACAAAAGGGCACCAAAATATCTTTTAAAAACTTCTCTTAAGAAGCATTAAGCATATATTCTTGATGTATCTGTAGAGATCTGAAAGTGACTGCTCTTTCCCTTGAAAAACAACTTGAGCATACCAAATACTACAGTTTTATTTGTAAAGAAAACAAACAAACTTCAATAAGAAAACAAGGGACTAAAATTAAATAGTTGATTCCAAGGGGGAATGGAGTGGGAAGCAACATGCCGTGGTGGGGAGGAGAGAATAAACAGAAATGGGACACAGCATTCTCAGGATTCTAGAGGCTTAAGGAGGAAAGTGAGAGTAGAAAGTTGAGGCTAGAAACAGAATTAGGAGAAATTGGAAGAGGTCGTTTATTAGAAGCCCTGAGCAGAGTGTAGAAAGAGAGAACAAAGGATCAAGGCCTTTGGGTAGACCAAGACTAATCCTAGACCAAGCTGTAAAGTAGTTCAAATTTGTCCCCTCTTAATACTCTTTCCTTCTCTCCTGGCAAATAATGACTAGCTTTCCTATATCCATGCTCTATTCCTTCTAATCTCTTCTAAAGTCTTAATAAAGCTAAATTAGTTGGGGAAAGGGCCCCTGTATCAGCAATGCCATATTCACAATGCCTATAGAGATTACAAATATGCTGATATAATTATCCATTACAAAATACGTCATGTTTGCCATATGAGGAAATAAACTAGAAAATTTATTAAGATACCAAAAGACTGAGTCCCAAAACCAGAAAGTGAAAGCCATCAGAGTAGTTATGATATTGGCACAGGTAGATAAAGTAGAAAGCACCCACATTTTCAAGCCTTTAAAACAGAACAGGCTACCTCAGGCAAAGGTCCTCCTCTCCCCACACACAGCAACCACCCAGCGTCCTGGAAGCGCGCTCCCAGCAGCTCCGGCCCCTGGCAGTCCTCAGCAGGAGTCCTTAGCAGAAAGTCCTTAGCAGTCCTAACTCAAAAAGGGCTTCGCGCTGCCACTGCCTCTGCTGCTGCCGCCGTCACCACCACCGCCAGCCAACGCAGGAACGCTAGCTTGGCTTCCGCTTCCTCTTGCTCCGCCCCTTCCTGCTACATCAGCAAGTCCAACGGGGCATGGAAGATCTTTAAATCCCATAACCCTTACAGCCCCTCTCAGGGATCTTTTCATATGGATATGGAACTCTTAAAGAGAAAAACCTTTCAGATTGAAAAGAATGAAACTTGGATGATAGAACAACAGGCAGCAGGATTGATATTTGGGGAAATATGCCCAACACTCCCACAAATCACCCTATGCAGGTGGTTACCTATTGATAACACCAGTCCTGGGGTATACCCACATTTAGGGAGAAGTGTGTTGGGGGAGGAGTTAAAGAATAAAACAAAGAAGTAACATTCACAAAAATGGAAGGAAAACCAGAAAGTGAGTACGATGTCTAGAGCCCAAGGAAAGGCAGAGTTTTGAGAAGGTGCCCTACGGTATTAAATGTGGCTGACAGGTCAAGGAGGATGAGGACTGAGAAAAAGTCTTTGGATTTAATGATGTGTGCACCTTCAGTAGTGTAACTTTGGTAAGTTAGTGGGCATGAAAACCGATTTGTAGAGGCATAAAGAGTGAATGAGTGCTGAGGAAATTAAGAGAAAGATAGCATTTGAGGAGAGTGGTGGCAAAGGTTAAGTTAATCAACAAGCATTTATTAAGTATTTACTAAGTGTCAGGCACTCTGCTAACTGCTTGAGATAAGAGGAAAGACAAAAAGCCTCTGCCAGAGAGGTTGTTGATTAAAACTTTTGTTAAAAACAAAAAAAAAACCTTTTGCTAGAAGTGATTAAAAACAATAGCTTATGTATTTCTAATGACCCTATGAATTGTGCAGTGTATATAATGCAAACACATCAATATCAATTGGCTTTGTTGAATATCTAAATGTAATAAAATGTAATAAATAAATGTAATAAGAAATGGTGATGAGATAAAACAGAAATTTCAATTAGTCAAGGAATTCTTTTCTACATCTTTCACTATGATCATTGGCAATAATAGTGATGGAACTTTGGTCCATACCTAGTACAAAGAAATAGAAGCCTTGGTCTACTAAGGCAACGTTATCTACAACCGAGAAATAAAAAGAGCAAAGAATGACAAGTATATCATTGCACTTCACTTAATGCAATAGCTACATTCTTGAAAAGACACATATGAATTGAATTTTATTTTAAATAATCTATGGGGGCTGCCAATGGGAGTTAAAGGAATTCTATGGTGAAACTTTTTGTAAAGGTAACAATTACCCTCCAATATTCCAGTTTTAAAAACTCGGATCTTTTTCATACATGGGATATTCTTAAAAGTGGGTAGCTTTGCATTCCAATAGAATTGATGTATTCCCCATTAATTTCTACAGCTTAATAGCATCCTATTTGAAGTCAATGACAGGAGATATTTTATTCCCTTGGTACAGGAAAATCTGAAGGTCCTCTGTCAGTGGTTGAAATAGATACAGTTAACCTCTCCAAACCCAGAGATGTGTCAGTGAAGGTTCCTGCAGTAACGAGCGACAGAGCTCCATCTTTATCCAGGGTCTCTTTCTCATCAATTTTGAAAACACAGCCAATAACAAGACCGAAAACAACCCATCGAGTTAAATATAAACCTGAGGTATTTATATTTTTATCTCTAAATAAAGATAAAATGTTTCAGATCATAGTTTTTACAACTTATTTCTTCGTTGCATGCATAAATTTGTTCTTGTACTGTTAAGTTTCATGGATTTTCATCGTATGGATTTTGAACTGCTGGCTTGCATTTTGTTTTGAAAATACTCTAAGGAACTAATGACATATTTTCATTGGTCTTTAAAACGAACATAGGAAGGGAATTTAAAGCACATCAAATTGTGCATAGAATAATTTTGGTTTTGTTCCACAGAGGAGAAAGGTAAATTCTCTGTTGCAAGATGGAAAGACATCTCATTGTTTATAACCTATTAGAGCTGAACAAGTATTTATATCTGTTTTAAAGTGCTAGACTTTGGTAATATGGCCTTATGTTTCTGGATCAATATACACTTGTGATAATTAAGACTTTTTTACATAGAAAGAGGACAGCTGGCATGATTGTGGTTTCTTGTTCTGTCATTTTACAGCTGTGTCCTAGTTAAAAGCCCCTGCATGGTAGTAGCACAGAAGACCTTACTTAGTCCCACTGAATTTACAAACTGGATTCTTCTCCCTGTCTTCCTTAAACCTTTATCTTCCAATTCCTCAAAAATTTTTTTGGAGATTTTTCACTCTTTCCAGCTTCTTTGTTGTGATTTCCCCTTAAGAAATTTTCTGTCTGTGTATGTATCAGGGTGTCATGTGATGCTGCAGTTGCCATGGCAAATATTTGTGTTTCATGAAAAATGTGTGTTAAAAATCAATGTAAATGGCCAAATCCCAAGACAGACGTGCCTTCAGGCCAATGTTTCTTATGTATCATTATTGTTTCAAACTCAGCTGTTTAACAGGCTGTGAGAGGGCTATAGGCTAGATGTGCACAAAGACCGTAATAAGAGCATGAGAAGCACCTGTTTTTACTCCCATCATATTCAAGTGCAATCCTAGTGTGTAATGGTAACCCAATCTACAGGTAATGCAAATATTGTGACTACATTTGGGTTGTTTTGTTGCCTAATATTCGCTTCCCCACCCCCAAACTTGACAAAATGGTGACAAGGAGCTATTTTCTTGCTGCTAATTAGCCTTAGCCTTAATTTCCCCTGCTGTTGAGTTCACATAGCTTTTGTTTACCGCTAGAAGCAGTAGGATTTCAAGCTATTCCCTGTGGCCTCAAATTGGTACCACATCTTTGAATTGGCTTTTCTATCCTAAATGTAGTCTTTAAATCTTCTCTGAGTTGTACTTAGGATGTGGAAATTTAAAAAGCTAGCAGACCTAGTACTTATGCCTGTTCTAACATACTGGAACATATTGTAATGATACAGTGGGGGCCAGTCCTCACCTTCAGGGATGGTTGATAGAAACCCCCTTCTTCCAAACACCTTTTCATAAAATTCTTCTAGAAATAAGACACTTGCCTCCTGTTTGAAGTATGTTCATGTTGTCCAACCCTCTGCTGTCTTACTTCAGATCAAACAGGACCCTTAGCAAGGAGATCATTTATATCCTGTTGTATAAAAGGCTTCTGACTATTAACTCCTGCCTGCATAGAAAGACAGAGCAGGCGGGCACAGCAGGAGAAGCATTGGAAAACTCTGTGTGTTGTATTTGTTTTGCAGAATTGCCCATGAGAGTCATTTTGATTTAGACTGTGTCTCATTCTGTATTGTAGGGAAGAAACAGATGTCTGAGGTCAAGAGGGCAGTTTGAAATAAAGGTCTGTAATTTGTGTGACTAGTTAAAATTTGGAGTCTGTCGCCTGATGTCACCTCCTTTAAAATATGCTCTTGCTGCAGGGCAGAAGTAACGAAAGCCTGTTTGACAGCTGGAGACCTCAACAAAAGTTCTCTGGCCCTATGCACATGGGATGATAGGATCAAATGTGTACATATACATACACATATATATGCATGATATATATAATCAAGAAAATGTATAGCTCATCTCAAACATATTTTGCCTTTTCTTTCTAGAACATCTGAATCACCTTCCTAGTCTTCAGTCAGAAAGCAGATAGGGTTGATTCTGTAAAGTTTAGCCTGGTCATGTGAGACTCTGGCCTTATCCCTAAGATTCAAGAATCAAAGTCCATTTTTTTTCAAAAAAGGAAATAATTGCTACAAATAAATTCAGTGTTCCCCTTTCTTCCCCTTTCCCTCACCTACCCCTAAGTGCTTCTCCTTTATTCTAGAATCTCAGGAATCTTGATTCACAATAGGTGATTTCAAATGAAATAATAACTACTATTTGTGCTCTTTTAGGGATGCCCAATGTTCCTTCTTTTATGACTTTCACCTTTGTAGCTCTGCTGCCACTGACTGCTTTTAAGCTGACAGATCAAAGCACTCAGGAACAGCAGCATGAGCAATCTCTGTGGCACATACAAACTGACCAGGTAAGAATGAGAAGGATTTCTATGGGTGTTGGAGATTGGCTTGTCCCCACCCCTATTTTCATGATGAATAACGAAAAAGAGTCAAGGGTGCTGCTTTGTTCACAACTCTGCACCTACATGTCAACAGCACTATTCTGAGAAGTAAATGGGCATTATATCTGACCCACCCTGCTCTTCCCAGCAGTAACTTGTAGGATCATTTGGGTATTGGGTGTGAGACTGCCTGAATTCAACTGAATAGAAAGAGACTTTTTTTTTACTGGAGAGTGGAGAGAAATTTGACATGGACTTGTAAGCATATGGACTTTCCAGGACCCTTCTTAGCTCAGTACAAACATGGAAATCCATCCAAAATAACATATAATTTGAGGCTATGAATCCTAACAGTGACCCTAAAAACAAACAAAAAGTAAGCATTCTTGCAAATAGAATGGGATTAGGTAACTTCTTTTGAACTTAGTTAGACCTGCATTGACACAGGACCACATAGGCCTCCAAGCTCCAAGCCAAGAAGAGAAAGAATGAAAACAAAGTGCTGCCATTTACCAGGAAGAGAGAGTAAAGGGAGAGACCAACTCAAGGAAGGAAAGAGATTGCAAAAGACCTTGGATCCTTAAAACGAACCCACTCAGAACTTGTGATCTTATCAGGTTTGGTGTTATTCATTACTTCATTTTTTTTTCTGCAATCTTAGATTTACAGATCTCAAAATGAAAGTGATCTTGAGGTCCATGAGTCAGAATAATCGATTTAGACCTGGAGGGGAATTTAGAGACCATCTAGTTCGACCCCCTGCTTTTACAAATGAGAAACTAAGGTCCCAGGAAGAGAAGTCCCAAAGATCACACAGGTACTAAGAGGCAGACTGAGATTTGAACTCAGGTCCAAGTTCAACACCCTTTCTTCTGAACCCCATTGCCTCCCTTTATAGCTCCCTCCTTAATACTCCTTGAGGGCTTGGGGTCATCATAATACAAGTAAAGATGCAAGAAGTCCAACACTATTAATAATAGAAAACCACCTCTTCAACCCACTCTCTTGATTCATTGTAACACTTCCCCTCTTCTAAGACCTATTGTTCTGACAGTAATTAAGTAAGAGAAAGATCAGTTATTATGAGCCCATTCCAAGGAACTAGAATGTAATTAGGTATCTTTTGTGATTATAATATTGAAAGGCAATTGCAAAGCTAAGCAAGCAATCTCCTATCACAAGAAAAGCAAGAAAAACCTGTTGTTTGGGCTAGGGGAATGTTATATTCAAAGATGAAAGTTGAACCTTTTTCAAGTTAAAACAACTCCTTTTTTTTGTTTTTGCTTCCATCTCTTCTGTCAAGAAGAATGATCTCCAGGTTTAAAAAGGTGAAAAATAAAAATGGTTAAGATGGTAAAAGGCAGTGTGGGGTAATGGATAGAGTAGTGGGCTTGAAATCAGAAACACTAGGGAACAAATTCCACCTTTGACATTTATTGGCTGTGTGGCCATTGGCAAATCACTTTATCTCTCTGAGCCTCAGTTTCCTCATCTGTAAAATGCTGAAAATAATATCTGTAGTATAAATAGGGTGGTTCTGGTATTCACATGTCATACATATGTAAAGTACTTTGAAAACCTTAAAATACTATGCACAGGTCAATTATTACTAAGAGAGGAATTGGTATCCAAGATAGGGAAATGGTAAATTAGCACCTAGTTAGTCCAAAACAAGTTCAGATCTCCTGTCCTAGATACATTCCAACCTGTGATATTGGGGGGGGGGTGTTGTAGAAGCTCACTGATGGTGATTTTTGAGTGATCAGAGAGAATAGGATGGTGATGCAAGACTGAAGAGGTGCAAATGTTGTCCTGTTTATGCAAAAGCAGAAAAAGGAGGGTTCTGAAAACTATAGAATGGTGAGCTAAATGCTGATTCCTAGAAAAGTCTCGAATATATTATTAAATGGAGGATTTTTGAAGTCTGAGAAAGAGAAGGGTGATTACTGGGAATCAATGCAAAGGCCACTAAAAACAAGATATGCCAGACCACCCAGTTTAGAACCATATTGTAAGAAGGATGGTAGATCACTGTGATTGCTGTAAAAATAGTTTATTTGGATTCAACAAGATATTCAAAAGTTTTCTTGTGATATCCTTGAGAAGTAGATGAAGAAATGTGGGCTGGATGGTAGCATAATTAAGTAGATTGGCTGAAGCCCCAAAGTATTAGTTAATTGTTTGATGTTAACCTGTAAAATCTTTATTGTCATGGCATAGAGTCCTATCTTCAGTCTCCTTCTATTCAATGATTTAGAAGATATAGATTGTATAATTATCAACTCTCATAATTATGTGTAACTCAAAGAAATTTTTTACACTTTAGATGATAGAATCAGGATTCCAAGAAACAGGCTAGAATGTGAGACTGAATCTAACAAGATAACATTTAATATGGGTAAATGTAAAGTCCTCTTCAGGAAAACAACAACTATACTAATGCAAGATGGAGGAAATATGGGTAGATAGCAGCTCATGTGAAAAATGACAAGGGTTTTAATCAACAAAAGATTGTGAATCAACAGGCTTCAAAAAAACTAATTTAATCTTAGACTAGATTAATAAAGATATTGTTTTCAGAATAAGGAAGACTGCATTAGTAGAACTTTGTTCTGGTTAGACCATGCCTCACAGATTGTGTTCATTTATGAAGTCAGATTTCCCTGTGTACTTTGGCAAACTGGAGCACTTTCAGAGAAAGGAACCAGAATGGTGAGATGAATGAATAACATGTCCTTTTGTGTAAAATAAGGGGTTTGAACTAGATGGCCTATGGCCCGTTAAGCTCTATATCTATGACTCTCTGATCCTGTATTTAGGGGTTTTTAAAGTGTTTTGTGTCATGATTGCCTTTGGCAATCTGGTAAACCTATATATGGATCACTTCTCAGAAAACTGTCCTTAAATGAATAAAAATAAAACATATAGTATTAAAAAAGGAAACCGATCATACTGAAATACTATTGTCAAAATATTTTTACAAATAATTTTTTAAGATACCAGGTTAAGAACACTTGGGTTTACACCATTTAAAACCATTTGAGTAAGCTAATGATGTTTATCTTCTAAAAAAGAAGACTTAAGGGAGATAAATATTTTAAGGGATACCATCTGGAATTCAAATTGGATTTATTATATGTGGCTCCAAAGACCAATGGGTAGAAACAACAGGGAGGCAGATTTTTAATCAATAAGAAAGAAGGAAGAATTCCAGATCAGTCAGAGCTATACAAAAATAGAATAAGTTACTTTATGAGGTTCCAAGTTCCCCATAACTGCAAGTATTAGAATCCATAATTTGGAGATATTTTAAAATTGATTCACACGTTATTAGATAGAATAGAAGATTACTAAAGTTTTGTTTTCCAATTCTGACCTTCTAAGATCCTATGATTCTATAATTCATCTCTTTATCTGAAGGGGGAAAGGGGTATTTTCAGAAGAATAGATCATCTCCCACTACCACCCATCACTGCTACCAAGACCACCACCATCATCACCATTAATCAGTATTTCATTTTTTCCATCCAAACAAGGAAATATTTACTCATTAACAATGTTCACCAGGGTCACAGAGGATATCTTATTCTATGCAAAGTCCAAAGAAAAGAAGGATTTTCCCTATCTCCAGAAATGTTCTCTGGGTATACCTTTTTTTTAAATTTGGACTGCATATTGTTGATTTCATCTAGCTCTGGATCACTAAAAGGCCTCCTTAGTCACAGTCAAGTAAAAGAAATGGACTGTGCATCCTTACTACAGAGTACAGAAACATCCTTATGTCAAAGTGGAAAAAAAATCTGTTTTGCTCATACGGGGCAGGCAAGCAGCACATTGAGTGAGTTTATTGAGACTAAAAGGAACATCTTAAACAGATGGTGCAGATAGTGAGCCGGGCTCAGAACTAAATAAGAGGAATAAGTCAGGCCAGATAACATTTGGGAAATCAAATGTACTTTCAATGATCCCAAGGTCCTTGTTGCCACAGAAGTCCATCTAATTAACACTAATATTTTCTTAGTGATACTGTATGTCTGTGAATCATGGAATGTCAAAGTCTCAAGAAAATCAAAACTACAAACGACCCAAAGGACAATAGGTCACTATTCACTCGTGGAGAGAAGGAGTAGGCAGCAGCATGACTGGTGATGACTCACCTGCAAGAACAGGTATAAAGGATATCATCTAAGATATGTATGGCCAGAAAGGATGGACCAAATCTAAAGCAAAAATGAAGGATACCAGCTGTACAGCCTGAGTGTCCATGAAAAATCAAAAGAAACAAGGATGGTCTTCAGGGTATTAGGCAGATTCCATATGGAGGATTTATGGAAAGACATAGACAAAAAATTGCTCAGGATGAGAGTGGATGGGTGGCAAATTTCACTGGCGTAGGTATAGGGAGCGCCCCTCCTATAATCCAATGAGATTGGAGATTTAGTGAACTACTGAAGTATAAATATCTTCATTCTTTCCAGATCATATGTTCCTCTTCTATCAAAATCATTGACATTATTGTCATAAAATTTCAGAGCTGGAAGAGACCATGGAAATCTTTTCATCCAACTCCCTCATTTTATAGATGAAGACACTGAGGCCCACCCAAAGGGAGTAAGCAATTTGCCCAAGAGCACCCAATTATTTTTTGGCAGAAGTAGGACTAGACCCCAAATCATTTGATCCCCAGGTCTATGTTCTTCCTAATCTATGGAATGAATTTGATAACTCAAGACTAAAAACAAGCATCTGGCAGGACAGATGAAGGGAGAGGGGAAAGCATATAGGTGTGGGAGATCTTCCCAGAGATGAAAAGTCTTAGCTGGGACTTCTTAAAGAAGAATCTGGGATTGCTCTACCAGGGATGCATGATGGGTGGATGAAAGACTGGAAAAAGAAGTGAAACTTACACTTCAGCAAGTGTGGCCAGAAACATCAGGTAAATTGATTTACTCCTAACAAAAGTGCCATGTAAACCACAGTTCTGGGTTGCTGAAGTAAAAAATTCCTGAAGGTTTCTCTGATGGAAAAGGACCTTTCATGGGTTACCTATAACCCTACTCTAAAAAGTCTACTTGGTATTCATGCTTATTAGTATAAAAGGATCTAGTCTGGGGTTCATGTATTTATGGTACCCAAATCCCTAATTTCCTGCCCCCTTATTCATCCTCTGCCAAGATAATTAGATCCATAGTTTAGCATCTGCTCCCTCATTGCCTTTTTCCTCCTGTCCACCATACCCTCCAGACCACAATAGCTCATTTTCTTTGATTATTCACAAGGGGACAGAGTCTATATAAATTTACAAATAATACATCAAGGCAAGGTAATAGGCAGTACATGTCAAAGAATACTAGTCCAAGACTGCAAGGTAACAATATTATTTAAGCTGTTCATCTCACAGCAGCTGCTTAGGCTTATCTTGCCCCATGATTCTGCTTAGGCTTGAGTCCCCATCATCCCATGGTGTTGGGCATCTTCTTAGAGTTCTCCACCCCAAGAATGGTACTTTCTGTCTGAAAATACCACCCCAAAAGTCTAGAGAGAACTAAACATTTTGGGTTGAACTAACTTGCCCAAAATATAGCACTTGGTTCACTCTAAGCCAATTAGGAAAAAAGAAAAGCGAGTTTAATACTTCTTCCACATAACATTTATGAAGGCAGCTGTCATGTGCCTCTATATCTTGTCTTCTTTAGGCTGAACACAACCAGTACCTTCAATGAATCTTTATATGTGGCATGATTTGGAAGTCTTTCACCATCCCAATTGCCTTCCTCTGGACTTTGTCCAGCTTAGCAATGCCCTTTCTAAAATGTTGTAGCCACAAATGAACATGATGCCCCAAATGGGGTATAAGCAAAGCAGAGGAGAGCGAGACTATCACCAGTCTGTTCCTGGACTTTCATCTCAATGCAAACAAAGATTACATGAACACTTCTTAGCTTCCATCTCACATTTGCCTTCCATTCAAACTCCTAGAAGCATGTCCACTGCCACTTATTTCATTCAATTTATTTGTCATTGGGCAGTTAGGAGCTATGACTTATATTGCAGTGACAAAACAGGAGACCCTTTCCTATGTACAGTAATGCCTCATTTATCAGACCTCATTGAAGAATGTGCTCTTGCATACAGATGAATCTGCTGATAACTGAAGCTCCCTTCTTCAAGTGCTAAAACTTTGTTTTTTCTTCTTAAATACTTTTGCAGTTAATCTTTCTCACATATATTACACACTTCACTGCACTCTTATTCAGCTGTTACCAAGTGTAATTTAATTTTTTTTTAAGCAATTGGGGTTAAGTAACTTGCTCAAGGTTACACGGCCAGTTATTTCTGGGTGTGGTACTAAGTATCAGAGCCCGGATTTGATCCCAAGTCATCCTGATTCTGGGGCGCTCTTACTCACTGTGCCACCTGGCCGCTCCTTGTAATTTAATTTCTTTATCACACTAGGCAGTAATACAGATTTTTGCTTTTTAGTTTTTCTGTCTCTGTAGTCCATATCAGCTTTCATTTCTCCTGGTGTTGTTTGTGCTTTCCCCTAGCTTCCTCCTATCTTAGTTGTCTACTAAAGGCAGCTGGGAAAACAGATAGCCAGGTTGGTTATTTCGCTAAGAACTGAGTCAGGCTTGGGTGGAGGGCCCAACAAGGAATATGTATGAGCTTTAGAGAAAGACTCTGTGGCTGACATTTCAAACCTTTTAAAAATTTACTTCTGGGTTCCTTCATAGCCATGGCCTGCAGGACCAAGGTAGCATAATGGGTAGAGTATTGGACCTGGGATCAGGAAAACTTCAATTCAAATCCTGCCTCAGCACTTACCAGCTGTGTGACCCTGGGCAAGTCACTTAACCCTGTTTGCCTCAGTTTCCTCATCTGTAAAATGAACTTAAGAAGGAAATGGCAAACCACTCCAGTATCTTTGCCAAGAAAACTACAAATGGGGTCACTAAGAGTTGGACACAACTGTAAAACAATTAAATAATAACAACATGTTAGGTATTATGCTAAGGGATGAGTATACAAAGAAAAGCAAAAACAGAGTCCCTCATCTCTGGGAGCTTACATTCTAATGTGGGAACAACATGCAAAAAATTATACATAGAAGATGCATCCTGTGAAACTGTAAGATTATCTCATAGGGAAGTTTCTGTGGGTGGGGGGAGTGAATAGGAAAGGCTTCTGCATGTATCTGTGGGAAAGAGGAAGATATTTTTGTAATTTACGTTATTACCATGATACAGTGAAAAGAGTACCAATTTTTGAGTGAGGGGACATGGGTTGGGATCCTCTGATATTTACTATCTGTGTGACTTTGGATAATCACTGAACATCTCTGGTCCTCAGTTTCCTCATCTGTAAAATGAGAGATTTAGACTAGATGGCATCCGAGGTCCTTTCTTGCTCTAGTTTAATATTTCTGTGATCTTAGACTGTCATTGGAATAAGTGTCTTTAATAATATATATTTATTAATATGAGGCCCAATGGTGGGGGCTCAGCATCAGAGGTAGGAGCAACTACCCAGAGGGTTGCCCTTAGCAGCCAAGGGTAGCAGCAGTGATTCTCTCTGTACGGAGACCCAAATTACTAACAACCTATGAGTGGGAGTTGGAGAATAACCCGGGGGGGGGTGGGGAGGGAGGTATTGTGAAACACTTAAGGTAGAACTTCTTTTAATTTTTCCGGAAGTATCTAAAGAGAGTTCATTTTGCACCAAAAATGGAATTCCTGCTCTTCTAATTATTCACAATTATAATTTCGAATTATTTGGTTTTGGTTGACTCTTCACAGTTTATCAACATAGGGGGCGTAGACAGCTTTGTCATGGTATGCTCATCATTATTAAGAAAAAGAAAATAAAACCTTTTACTATCCCAAGAACCAATCAATTAGCAGCATCCACTAAGTTTCTGTTATGTGCTAGCACTGAGATAGAGGCTATAAATACAAAGACAAAAGCAAAATAGGTCTTGCCTTCAAGGAGCTTACATTTTAACTAGTGTGTCACATATGTTACTGAAATGTTAAAATCCTCATGTTTGGTAAAACATTTGGTTAAAAATGTTGGCAAAACTTCTTTTCTAGGTAAAGTATATGTTTTTGTCATAATGTACACACATTTAGGTTTTCTCTTCTTATTTCAGAAAATTACATCACCCAAGCTTTAGCCAAACTATAATACTAGCTTACAGTTGTGTAGCACCTTGCAGATTACAATAGGCCACTAAGATAAATGCAAATATCATAATCATCCCATTTTACAGATAATATAACTGAGGATCAGAGATTAAGAGACCTACCCAAGATCATGGGCCTAGTCAGTATTGGAGCCAGAATTTGAGACTAGATCTCCTAAATCTAAGATCAGGGCTCTCTCTACTATCATTGTACAATGGAAAGAGTATTGTCTGGGGAGTCAGAGGATCTGGATTTAAATCCTTCCTCTGACAGTACCTGCATGCCCATGGGCAAGTCACAATTTCCCTGTATCTCAATTTTCTCTCCTATAAAGTGGAGTTGAACCAGATGGTCTTTGAAGTCGTTTCCATCAATAGTAATAGCATTTATATACCATATTAAAATTTGCAAAGTGCTTGTTAAACATGGTCTCACAACAATCCTAGGAGATAGGTGCTGTTATTATCCCCATTTTACAGATTGGAAACTGAGGCAAACAGAGGTTAAGTTTCCAGGTTCACATAAGTGCCTAAGGCAGGATTTGAACTCAGATCTTCCTGACTTCCAGTCCAGAGCTCTATTTACTATTCTTAGCTAATTGTCATGGTCATATGAATCATACTTACTCTAGGTTGCCTTTTAGTATAGAAGGAATGAGATTGGATGCTCACCTGAAATTCAGGATAAGCCTCATACCAGCTAAACATTTTCTATCTCTATAAGACATCTTCATTGTGTAAATCCCCTTCCTCTTTTATGGTAATCATTTAGGTAAGAGAGTTGAAAGCTTTCACTCAAACATCATGTATATAACCTTAGGCTTAACCTCCTTGGACCTGAGTTCCCTAATGTGTAAAATGAAGACGTGGGTTGGGTTAGTGGATCTTCAAAACTTCTAACTCTAACATTCTATGATTCTATGTCATATCTGATCAGTAAATAGGAATAATTTTTAAGAGCTCATAATAATATGGATCTGTGCTATCTTACTAAACCGGGTCCATTTCTTGTCTTTTCTCAAAAGGTTAAACAGAGTTCAAATCTCACTTCAGATAGAGGAATGGCCATTGAATGGGGGAAAAAAATGTGAGGGTGATTTTTTCTTTTAGATAGATTTTCCCATCATTCTTTCTCATCAAGCTTATTGCACCTTAAAGGAAGGCAGACAACAGGGGTGAAAAAGGCAAAGATAAAAGTGGTTTTTTAAAAATCTTATATTTATTCTTATTATTTCCAGTGGAAAGCTTTACCCTCTCACCTTTGCTTTTTCACATATAACCTTTTTCAAAAATGAATCAGTCAGGGGCAGCCAGGTAGCTCAGCGAGTAAGAGCACTGGCTCTAGTGTCAGGATGACCTGGGGATCAAATCCGGGCACAGATACTTAGCACCACACCCAGAAATAACTGTCCGTGTAACCTTGAGCAAGTTACTTAACCCAGATTGCTTTAAAAAAAAAGTGAATCAGTCATTCTAATCTTTGTGTGGATGAGATAGTGTGGTATAATGGAAAGAATCTTTGATTAAAAGTCAGGAAAGGCCTGGGTTAAAGTCTTGCCTCTGACATTTACTAAAGGCTATCTTGAAGTTTCAATTCATTAAATCTATATAATTATGATAATAACAACTAGGCTCCCTAATTCATTATTGGAACATTCAAATAAGATAATGTATGTAGAATGATAAAGTATGTGCTATTATGATGTAAAACATTTTAAACTTACAATGAAATTAATTGGTGAAGATTTTTTACTATTCATTGAGACATTGCTTTAAATTATGGTATGAGTACACATTTGTTATAGCATGTGATAACCAATTTTAATTATGTGCCTAGGCGATAAAGTTAAACTATGCACATGCAGAAGAGTGTTTTTACTCCAAACCTGTAGCAAAAAAAGATTCTTGATATCACTACTTGAGAATTATTCAAGAATATCTGCTGTTGTGTTGGAAGAATGAGAACAAGCAAATGTAATGAGAAATCATTAGCATGATTCTGATCCTTTTAGTACAGAAATGCTAGTGTAAGATTTTCCCGTGACCAACTTCAATATAAGAATTCATGCTTTGGAGAAGTTACCTAAAGTTACTCCTATAGTGATTAGCTTTCCAGAGAAGATCTGCATGGAATCCATCTGTGAGTCACCAGTTATGTATTTTCTGTGAGTAATAGGTCCTTCTGACACTCCATATGCTATAGCAATTTGGGGCTATGATCACCTTCTGCTATTTTTGTCCATTTGTTTGTGTGTAACTTAATTGAAAATCATTTTTGGAAGAGCACAGGGTTAAATAGAACATGTATTCCTAGATCTAAAGGGTCAAAATTTCAACTAGTACACTAAAACCCAAACTATATATTTTCAGACGGCATATTTGAATATACTTTGTGCTTGGAATGACAGAGAGGGAACTTAGCCAAATCATGTCACTTTTCTGGACCCCAGCCCATCAGGCAGCTAGGTGGCATGGTGGATGGAGCACCAGGGCTGGAATCAGAAAGACCTGAGTTCAAGTCTAATCTCAGACCCTTACTAGCTGTGTGACCCTGAACAAGTCATTTAATATCTGTTTGCCTCAGTTTCTTCATCTGTAAAAAAAAAAACACTACTTCCCGGGGTTTTGTGGGGATCAAATGAAATACAAAATTGTAAAACACCTAGCACATTGCCTGACACATAGTAAATGTTCTATAATGTTAGATATTATCATTATTTCTTCATTTGTAATTTGAGAGGGTTGAATTATATGATCTCTGTGATCCATCCCAGCTCTAAGCATATAATACAATGATGCCTTTGAAAACTTGGCCCAAGAAAACATAAGCATGAAATTTAAGAGTTCTTATAAGTATTTTTAATGATCTATATAATAAACTGGCCTACTGTATTCAAATCCCTCCTTAATCAAACAAATAAGATGGTAGCTTTACTTTAGCTATAAGTATGTGACATGACATGGTATAGTGTTGGATTTATGGTGAGACTGATCTTTAAATCCCAGGTCTACCAGTTCATGGAGATATAATCTTAGACAGGCCATTTCACTTTTACTTGACTTCAATTTCCTCATCTTTAAAATGTGGTTATTGAGGGGCGGCTAGGTGGCACAGTGAGTAAAGTGCCTGCCCCAGAGTCAGGAGAACCCAAGTTCAGTTCTGGCCTCAGACACTTAACACCCACACACACACACACATACACACACACACACACACAAAAAACTAGCTGTGTATCCTTGGGCAAGTTACTTAACCCCAATTGCCCTCCAAAAATTAAAAAAAAAAATGTCGTTACTAGATTAGATGACCTCTATCTAACAACCCTTACAGCTCTAAAATCCCTGAGCCTATACATAATACTTCCTCTAGGATTTTAATTTTCTTCTTTTTTTATTTACTTTGGAATGGTATCTTGCCACCACCAAACTCATTTGGGGGGGGGGGGAATTGAGCCAGACTTCCCATCATTTTATCCTATTGGAATTCCTGCATATATGTCCAACAAATTCAACCCATCAATCTTAACCTTGCCAAATAGCCCAAATAGTCCTTAGTGACATAATTTTCCCTTAGAAATAGAAGTATCACAGAAAAGCTGAAATCAATGCCTTGGCAAATTGAGAATTGTCTATAGGAAAGAAAATTTCATGTTCGATTGAAAGTAAAGCCCATCAGATGCAGCTAGGGTGGCTCAGTGGATAGAGTGCTAGGCCTAGAATCACAAGACCTAAGTTCAGATCTTATCTCAAACACTCATACACAAGTCACTTAACCTCTGCCTTAATCCACTGAAGAAGGAAATGGAAAATCACTCCAGTATCTTTGCCAAGAAAACCCCATGGATGTTACTGGTGTACTGTGATCCACAAGGTCACAAAGAGTTGGATGCAACTGAATAGCAAAGTGCATCTGTTTTTAGATATATTTTGGTTCTGTTTGATCAACAACAATCTTATGCTTTCAGTCTACTTGTAAAATGTACAGCTTCATGAGAATGAGTAGTTATTTCTGGAAAACAGTTATGGGGTATGGGAGTCTAATCAAGTTAAAAATATCTTTTAAAGGAATTTATCAGTGGCCTCTGAGGTAGTTAAAAGTCTCATTCCTCAAATTATTTCTAGAAAATTGTTTCTAGACTACCAGTCTATTCTTTCTTATATTTCTACTCAATTTGGTACATACTTTGTCTCCAGTGAAGAATCCACTATTATTAATAGTATAACTCTCTGGATCATGTGACTTTGAAACCTTTCTTTTTCATACTCAGCTCCCAGAATTCTAGAATAGTCAACAGCTTTGGGGTATTGTCCCTAATGTTGGTCTTCCTTATAAGGCAGAAGGCAGTATTTTCATCATGGTATGATAATATCAGGTCCCTGAAACAATATGCAAACAAATTTTTCCCTCCAGACCTGCTTCAGAACCTGAAATGCTATCATTGAAAATGTGATCCTTGGAAGTTTGAGGCACTACTATTTTCAGGAAGCCATTTTTTCATATTTAAATGCTCCTGGAAAGGGCAAAACATTTCTCTATCATTTATGTAAATCAATCCCCTCCAGTGAGGATACAGAGTACCAAAGGGGTGACAATTTGCTCAGGATCACACAACTTAGTAGTAGCTCATATAAGATGAGAAGCCAGGTTTCCTAGATTCTAGGTTTCTTCCCACTGTATAGCATTTCTTCCATTAACACCTTCATAGAAGTGTAAAATAAGGTAAATATGAAATACAGGTAAATTTTGATACAGGCATTACAGAGCATTACAGTTCCACAAAATGAGGGATGGGGAAAGCATGGTGAAATGAGTTATGAGTGCAGCCTAAAGAGGAATGAGACATGGCTGGCCTGGATGCCCTCCTTAAGTAAAGGTTCTGGGAGTAGTCATTCAATCAGAGGGGGAGGCTACAAGGGTGAAGGATCTTCCCAATTTATGAGTTCAGGGACTGGAGTGATGAAAAGGTTTCTGGGCCAGTTTTTGGACAAATTGTGAATTAGAATAGTATAAAAGGAATATTTATCCCCACATGGTATAATACAACTATAGCTAACTATATGACCTTGGACAGGTCACAACACCTCTCTGGGCATCAGTTTCCTCATCTTTAAAATGAAGGGATCAAATTATATCCAGAGTTCTTAAACTTCTCTTGTCATGAACCCCTTTGGCAGTCTGGTGAAGCCTATGGATTGACCTCTTCACAATTTTTTAAATTGGAATGTGATGCCAAATTTCAATTAGAGGTTAGTAAAAATAAAAATGTGATTTTTCCCCATGCAAGTTCTCAGACTCCCTACCCCCCAAATCTGTCAGGAACCCTATCCATGAATGCCAGGTTTAGAAACTTTGGACTAGATCGTCTTTCGGGTCCTTTCCGGCTCTAAAATTCTGTAACTCTGGATGTTGTCTCTCACCACCTCTCCTTCCACTACCCTAACAAGTACCTCTAAAGCCTCTGAGTACATATATGAGTCCTGGCAGTCTTTGACATTGATAGATGCCTCTTTTTTCCCAAATAACATTGGAGACATTTCATAGACATTGAGGTACAGCAATCTTTGGGGTAATAAAAAACATGTCTCTTGAGTGTTGATCTAAATTTCAAACTATTTATTGTCTCTACTAATGTACAATGTAAATCCCTCATCCTCCTTGATCTTAGTGCCTTCCCTCTCCAATTTATCCTGTCTATATCTTATTTGTCCATATTTGTTTGCCTAGTGTTTCCCCACATTAGATTGAGAACTCCTTCAGCACAGAAACTTTTTTTTTCCTTCCTTTGTATCATTTAGTACAGTGCCTGGCTCTTAATAAATGCTTGTTGACTTGAATTGTTGACTTAATCTCTTACAATGAAGAATCATCATGATGTGGAAGTGGCCCTGGGTTCTTTAAGGCTAGGCTAGAGGAGAATAAGCTTTGGTAGGTCCTTCTACCAAATAAAGGTCTAATGATGGCAGTTATCCAGTTTAGCTATTATCCAAGGGTCAGCCTAGCTAAATTCAGAGGCTCACCCATAAGACAATGAATTTTTCAGCCATAGCAACTCCCAAAGGCTATCTACTAAGACACAGAGTGTGGTCTGCATTAATAAAAGGAGGGCACACTAATGAAATCATGGATCATTTAAGTACCATAATAAGTGTAGTTTCCCCAAGTTGCTGTTATGCTGCTAGATTATTTGTTTATTTTTACCCCATTTTTGAATTTGTTTAAGATGATAAATGTGGCAGAGATTCTGGTAGTTATTTGGACATTGACTGCATTTTAGAAACAAAGGAGAGTATACATGGACCAGTTAACTCAGTTGGCTAGAGGCCCATGCTAATGAGGCCAAGGTCATATTTTAAGATCTGTGTGGGCCAATTAGCTTCACACAGAGTAAACTCCACTTTGGTAACCACAGAAGGCCCCCACCAAGCGTCTCACAAATGTATATCCTTTAGCATAAGGATGACCAGGTGAGAGAACATAGATGACTCAATTTAAAACTATCACCAGCTCGGGAAAAACAAGTTAATATTTTACTACTGCTGGGTCAATAAAACCTTATGCCTATCTGAAAGCATTCACTTTACCAATGTAAAACATACAACAATAAATGATGTGTTCATAATAATAGATCACATACATGGTGACAAATTGCATGGAAAGAATTACAGAGTTGCACCTAGAACCTAAAACACGGTGTGACCTTTAATCAGAACTCTTATTCCAAGCTGTCTGAAAAGCAGTTTTGTCTTTACCTGCTCAATGGATCTCACAATGCTGATGCACTGCTTTAATTTGGGAAGCCTTTCTCTTGAGAGGAATGTTTTTCCTTGCTCTGAGTCTAAAGTGCTCCCGAGTGTGGCATTCTCTGTGACAGATGTACTATAGTTATGCTTTAGCTGACTCGAAACCCATAGTTCTCCAGTGCCTGAGTGGTCTTGCTGGTGGTCAAGAGTGTGTTTCCTTTGAGAGCATGTCTTTCTTGGAGCATCAACCAAGAAGGTGTGTAGGTGTAGTCCCTTTGTTCTAAAACAGCAACTGTTAATTTTTGTAAAAACCTCTTGGGGCTATTCTTTCCTGGCAGTCGAAGAAGGAGGTATGTAAGTATCCATAAGCTCAAGAAGCATTAAACGGATGTGTAGAAGTGCCCACTCAACTCCCTGAGGACGCATCATCTCAATGAGGACCGTCCTGGAAGATTTCTTTCATTTCAGAATGTCAGTTTTCTGGGTCTATTCCATTTTTATAGATCGAAGTACTGTCTTAACTGCAGGAATCTCCCTAATGATTAGAAACATTGAATATAATCAGTAAAGTCTCCCACTACAGTACCCTAGTTTTTCTAATTTCCTAATCTGTAGCCTCTTGCCTTGGAGAGGTTTGATCTTGTTGTTCAGACCAAACATTTAGATAGGAAAACTGGCCAACTCTATACAATATCCATCTGTGATCATTTTGAGTATCTGGTTTCCTATGATGAAGGATTGTTTTTCTTGCCTGAGTACTCACCTCCATCTTTATCAGCACTAGATCTTGGAAGCAAAGCTGAGTATAGCCACAGGCTTTTTCCATCAGAATGCATGCCACTTGCCTTCTCCTGGGAGCTGAAGCCTCTCCTGCCAATGTCTATGTTGGCTAAAGAAAGAATTGCTTCTGTAACTCTTATTGATGTGAGATAAATGAATTTTTCTCAACCTGCCAGACAGGTTGATATCTCTCGACGTCCTGGTGGATCAGTAAGGTTAACTATCTTTTTATAAAGAGTTTTCTATCAATCTTATTCCTCGAAACAATTATAAATTAACTTGTGCTAACTTCTGTTTAGGATACCTCTCTTAAATGATTCATAGCTCCTCAGGTTAGTGGTAGTTCACATTTAAGTGAAGCCTTCATAAGAATACAGCAACTCACATTTATATATAATGCCTTAAGGTTTGTAAAGTCAGGCAATCAGCAAGCACCTGCTATGTGCCAGGCACTGTGCTGTAAGTAAAGTGTCTGTTTTTCAAAAGAAATCCCTTGAAGTGGGTGTTGGAAGTATTATCATTCCTGTCTTACAAATGAAAGAACCGAGTCTCAGAGAGGTAAAATGATTTGCCTGTGGTTTCAGAGCTAGTAAGTATCAGAGGGAGAATCTGAACCCCCATCTCTTTATTTCCAATTCTAGCTCTTTTTCCATAATATCACATTAATTAATACATAGAACCAGAAAGCAAAACTTTATAATTAAAAGAGGAGGAACTTAAAGAATGTATATGATACATGTATGTAAATATGGCATTTGGTTAGAATTTTTGTGGGTTAAGTTAAATAACTATGTTGAACTATTCACTATTCTCTGTGCTCTAGGTTTTTGTTTATGAACATATGCTTATTATTGAACCTTAAAGGAAAAAAGAAAATAATATTACATAACAGTTTCTAGCACAGTGCTATACATAGAAGGCATTTAGCAAAAATTTATTGAATGAGTTAATGCACTGTGTATTTGGAACTTTGTGACATCTTGAAATGCAGAAGGTAATTTAACCTTAGAATTTAATAGACTAAAAAGAAGCTTTCCTTATCTGAAAAGTGTTAACATCATGAGGACAGATAGGATATCAGGAGCAATGGCGTGTTCATTGATTTCCTAAGCAAGGGGAAAAATGAGAACTGGTAACAGACTTAGGAAGCAGAAAGCAAGCCCTTGTCCTCTTTCACCACCTGGCCCAACATATAATAGGAGCTGCACCACCCTCCATCACATAGTGGATTCATTTTGTTTTGTTATTGTTTGAGACTTACTAGTTGACTCATGCGCAGAAAGAACATTTCATTTCCTTCAGATGCCACTGAATCTTGCCCTGAGTATCCAAGGAGGGTGCAGGGATGCAACCACAAAAGGCTCAAAACCGAATGTAAAAACTCAAAACTTGAACCAGGGATCCAATCTGGTACATATGCATAAGAGATGCATTGTCAGATAGAATGATTACTCTGTGTGAGGGAAGTAGTTGGTGAGAGCTCAGAGAGAGGACACACACTATTCCATGCTCTCATCAACTCCACCCCTCATCTGCACACACATTCAGTGTTGAGTAATTATCCTCTCCATCAGTTAAGAAAATCTGATATAAATGTTACAGGTATGAACCCCAGGTTACATGAAGACTAAAAGAAACATGAGATGTAGAAATTGCAAAAATAATAACATATGCGAAAAGTTGTTCTGTAAAAATCATCTCTTGATATTAAGAGAAATTGATAGAGAAAATGGAAATTAAATTTGCCAATTTAAATTTCTTAGGAGAAACAGCATTTACTTCTTCTGGGGATTCAGAAAAGCCCAGACAGTCTTGATTGACACATTTAGAGTGACTGTGGTGTTTCTACAGAGAAAAGCTTTACCTTTTTTTTTCAGGGTTGGTGGACATGTTATGAATGAGAAAGCAATGTTAACACTGTTGTAAAAGCAGGTCTGGTAAATCATTGAGATTATGGGGTCAGCTGACCATATCAAAGTTATCCAAACACTTTATTTTATATATGATCTGATCTCATATAGTTCCCCTGAGCAATTAGCACACTTCTATAAAAATGTTAATTGCCTTGAGTGAACCCTAAGGTCCTCTTCTTGTAATGAGTTTTATGATATATACTGGCCAGACTTTATCATTATGACATATATATGTTAAATCAATACTAGGAATTCATTTCAGATCCATATCTTCCCACAACTGAGTGGTAAATGATAATGTGCTACTGCATCTTGACCACTCATTTAGATGAGATTACAATTACTCTAAATTCATTTTAATGTTCTCTCTTTTTTTTTTTAGCCTCCGAAATTGGTACCAGCTCTGCCATCTCAGAAATTACCTATGGATTATGATTTTTTTATTTACAATGGTGTAATAGATCCGTATGCTCCAGACTTCGTAGCTTTCAAGGAACATTTTTGTTTATCTTGGGGAAATATATTTTCTCTCTTGGAACACATTGAAAGGTTTCTCAAGGACTATGCAATACCTGAAGTCAAGGTAAAAGGGAAAAATTTGGTAGCACTTCTTCCTGACTTTGAACTTAACACTAGACCTTCTAAATTTGACCTCTTGTCAGCATTAGAGAATCCAACTTATCTTCTCAAGTTAGTTAATCAGCCAGGCCGGAGGTACAAAGGGCAAGGGGGAATCGAGGAAGCTATTACCAAGATACAAGCAACATGGCGATGCCATCAAGCCAGAAAAGCTTATTCTACTTTTCGGCGGCAGAAGTGGGCTGCAGGTGTGATTGCCATCAACTGGCTTTTGCTTGGTCACAAGGCCCGAATGAAAAAGATCCTGAAGGAAACACGTGCAAAACACCTGGAGAATTTCCACCTTCGAGCCAAGGTGCACAACGCTGCCAGCTGTTATGGCAGACTTCCTTTTCTAAACAACTTTTGCTTGAGCAATTGCAATGTGTGTCTATTTCTCTTCCCTTCACCTTCCTCTTCCCCTTATTTTACCATCCATTTGTTCAAGCATCATATTTTAGTCCTCATCAGCAATCTAATGCTTTTGCAGCTACAAAATCTGTTGCAACTTTTCTACAGAAAAAGTCTTTTCACTTTGTCCAGGCATAGGTCTGTCAGAAAATCAATGTTTTTAACTGCATTACCTTTTTTTCCCTATATATACCTTCTGGCACTTTAATTTGCTAGGAAAAAAAAAATCCCTCTCTTGTCTACATTGCTGTCACCACTTTGTCAGAAAGTATTTAAGTTTGCAGACAGCCTTTTAATTAGTGCTCACAATTTCATTTATGTTTGCTTTCTCTTTTTTTTTCATTCATATTCTGTTAATTAAGTGAGCTGCCTCTAATCTTCCCCTGCCAGTAGCATCATGTAGCCACCTAATTAAATTAATTGGGGAAGATGTTTTAAGTATGTAATTAAATCAATTAATATAATTTATGCCTGGCTTAACTGTACAGTGGAAAAAACAGCTGAAGTTTGACTAGATGAATCCACTACAGCTTCCTGTCACTGATCAATGCTCTTCTTGATTTTTAGCATCTGGCAGCCAACTGGAATCGCATCAGGACCTCCAGGAGGACTATTATCCATATCCCATCATTAGGTATAACACTTTTGCCTGCAAATCTATCAGCAACCTCTATTACCCACCACATTATGGCTCCTTGATTGAGTTCAAGGAAGGCCCCTTGTTTTATTCAAATTGGTCTCGGCAGGAAAATGTTCTCGACATGATGAGAGTAATAACACAGGGCCCTCGCTTGAAACGGCGTTTAATTTGGGGATTAAGCAAATAAAGTCATTATGTGGGGGCTGCTATTCAGTGGAGAGGTGATTTGCTGTAATTCGCTTTCATCTGTATGAAATGAACTAAAAAGTTGTATTTTTTCCCCCCTGAAATAACAGATAATGTTTTCGATCTTCTTTAATGATAGAAGAACACGGGCCTGTGCGTGTGGCTGCTGTTCCGCCAATAAGCCAGGATATTGCTTGTACACTGTTTTTAATCAAATGTGCAGTCAAAATGATAAGCTACATTCTCTGAAATTATTTAGTTCTAATTACGAGCAGATGGGATGCTTTATTTGCACCTAGGGCGCCTGAGCAAAAGGAAATGCTGTGTGAACAAGAATAATTAAGAAGTTGAATAGTGTTTTTTGCGCTTAAATAATCTGCAGTTTCATGTTAATTAGCACTAATGTAATTATTTAATTACATTTATGAATTGGGGAACTTAAAAGCTGTTGCCTGCAACACAGGGGTAAAATAGGTGTACCAAAATGACCGAATTTACTTTCTTGGGAATTTAGGAATTACACTGATGATTCTTCTAAAACTGAACTGCTGTCAAAATGTTTGGGGTTTGATTTATTTTTTTTTTACATTTGCCTAGCACATTAATTTTCCTTGGTGAGTTCAAATTTCAGAAGCTGACTTGGTCGGGTTTTGAAGTAGCAATATTGCAAAAAAAAAATGAGTTTCCAAATTGCCCCTTATTTGTGTCTTGGGGGTTTATGAAGAGATTAATTTATTAGGCAAGCTATGATGGCAGAATTCAAGCTTGACATTTTAAAATAGCTATGTTGTTTAAAAAAAAATACAGGACTTTCAGATGATGTGTAAATGAGAAGCAAAAAACAGGGGGGGAAGTTGGCATGAAAGAAAATGTTAAATTTGAAAAGTAAATATTAATATTAAAATGCCCATTGCAAAATATAATTAAAGTACACCTTAAAATTAAGTACAAAGTTCTAAATATTAGCAATAGCTCAGGTTCTCCATACTCCATATGAATCCATAATCTCATGTTAGTTAAAGAAATATTTCTTTGTGTCTATAAAGGAGAGACGATCTGCTGTTAAGTGTTTTGATCTGTATGAAAATCAAAGACATATCTGAGTCCCACAGATCCTCATATAATCTGTGACTTTTTAATCTGTAGCTGAAGTCTGAAATGACTTCCTTCTGAAGCTACAGACATAAGATGATTTAGTAAAATATGATAGACTTGAATGTCATCCAGGTTTCCCTCAGGTCTCTATTTTGGTGGGCCTGCATTTGCACACCAAATTAGTTCACACAGAAATTGCCCTTGTAATTGATTGCATCCAGAGTGGCTCATTGCAGGCACAATTAACTTACGTGAGCCCTTAGAATAAGGTGCAAATGTCTTTTGTGCTTCTGCGACTAATTGCAGTTCTGGAAACCCTCAAAATTTGGCAAATAAGGACTTGACCTGGCATCATAGCAGAGGATTTTTGTTATTGTCGTCTTCATTTTATTCAAAGCTAGAAACAGAAAGGGCCTCTCTTCCTACTTTTTAAGAGTTCAAAAGAAGAGAAAATAAAATGGGAACAGGCCAATATAACAACATACTTCCGAATTTGATGTTCCCAGCCTTTAGCTGGATATACCTGGTTGACTCTGCAGTGGGACATAGCCGGAAAGAAATGAGCTTAGTGATCCCTCAACTATTCTGGCCTCCCCCAAGTCAACTAGAAAGCCAAAGCTTGGTGGACAACCGTCAGTAATCTAATCTGTTTTCTCCTGGAATTTTAAAAGGGAAGATAATCTTGAAATTTGAAATGTGCTCACTTATTACTTTGGATTTGGTTTTAAAACCAATTTTCTCCTAGATAACACATTTCCCATTTAAATAAATGCATAATAATTTTGCAGGTCTACTCTATTGCAGTCATTTTGGTCTGTGGAAAGCATAAAATCCATTTTAAAGGAAAAGCTGCTAATTGCATATTTATCTAAGAGATCAAAACAAACTTTTTTTTTCTTAATTGTGCATTTTTAAAAGCCTAATTACATACTTTCACTCAGAACCTAAACTGGCCTTTGATCAAATAATCCTCATTCAATAACCTTTGATTTAGGTTTTATAAAATAATTTGAGGACACTAAATTATATTAAATAACATGGCAGCCATGATCCTATACTTTTACGATTATTCAGTGCTTTTTTTTTTTTAACCTTGAACACAATTTCCCTCTGGGAACAGCCTGAATGGATTTCAGCCGTGTACAACAGGATTCCTTTTGTTCAATGCCCATGGGACTTACCTGCTCAATTCAAAAGAATGGAAGTGGGAGTCAAGTGGCCAAGCCCCCCAAATACATTATTACATTGCAAAAAAAAAAAATCGATTCAATACAATGTTTTTGCTTCCAAGATTGAGATAATTAAGATCACATTCTACTCTTTGCTTGCATGCTCCACTCGCCCCAAAAAGGGGAAATTCAAGAAGGCATTTACTGAGTCTCATCCTTTTCTATTACTTCTTTTTGGCTTATGAAAAATTTTACAGCCAATAATTTTTTAGAGTTATGCTCACCAATAATTGCCCCCGCAGTCAGCTAATTGGTGCTGCAATGGCTTATTTGAACCCTCAAAATGAAAAGCAAGTAACTAATCACTGTAGACTCTGTTACAGTTGCAGGCAATTAACTGTTCCCTCATAAATCTTTGCCCACACAAAGATAATTGCATGTACAGAAATGGTACCAGATCTTGGAAAGGATGACCATCCTTTCATGACATCCCTACAGTTTATTTTATTTATTTTTAATAAATTTTGTTGATTTTTTTTGAGTTTTATATCATCCAAGTTTTCCCTAGGATCTCTCCCCTTCCTTCCAAGAGCCATTCCATATAACAAATTAAACTTACTTAAAGACCAAAAAAGAAAAAAAAGAGGAAAAAATCAGTACAACTGATCAATACATTGAAAATGTCTGGAAATGTGCAATATATAATACCTGTGGACTCCCCACTTCCACAAAGGGATGGGTTGAGTGTCCTTTCATATCTCTTTATTTGAATTATGCACAATCTTTATAATTTTGCAAACATCTACTTTTGATTTTTTATGTATGTGGTTATTATCTCCATTTCCATTGATATGGTCATTGTCTGTCGTGTTTTCTTGGCTCTCCTGACTTCACTTTGCATCAGTTCATGTAGTTATTTCCATACTTCTTGGTAGTCACACCATACATCGTGTCTTTTAGTGCAGGCACAATCTATTACATTCAATAACCATAGTTTGCTTAGTCATTTCCTAGTCGATGGGTTGTTTCTGATTCTTTACTATCACAAAAAGTGCTGCTATAAATACTTAGGCATATAAAAAGGACTTTCTTATTAATAATTCCTGCATTTTATTTTAAACTAAGGAATTTCTTTGGTTTGTTAGTGCATCTATGATCATAAGTAATACAAATGAAATGAACAGTGACATCTCTACAAAGTAGAATTGGTTTGCCTTTTAAAATATTTCAAGCAGTGTCCTTTCTTTTTCAGTCTTACTGGTTAGGAGGTAGGTGGGGTGCTGATGCCTATTATGTTAAATAAACTGACCTTGAAATCCTCTGAAGAGTTGAGAGAATGGTCCTTTTCAAACATTACAGGAAGATCTCCTAATTTAACATTATAGGTATCTTGTAAATTTTTCCATAATAATGATATTACAGGCATCTTATAATTTTTTTCCCATAATGATCAGTATAAAGTAACCTGCTATGGTTCACAGATTATACTGGATTCTATTTTAAGTAGTCAAATAAGCAAGATTGCCACAGGGGATTGAGCATTGTAGTTGGAAAACAAAAGGTCTTTAGAATAAACAGTCATGGTGTCATCACCTTGACTAAGACTTTCCATTTTCAGTGTGGTTGGCCAGGTTCCTCCTACATCTCCCTTTAACCTATGTGTTCCTTTATTTGGATTCAGCCTTCATGCTGCATTTAAACTCTGTGGCATTCCTTAATGTATCAGCATTAAAAGAGATGTACCAATTATATGGCTCTAATGTTGTTACTAGGTACGTTAGGCAGCTATCAGCCAATTAAACCTCCAATTATTTGTCTCCTCTCTCAATTCACCTCACCCTTTAAGATCTGATTTGGTTTGGGGTAGTAGAAATTGGGGGAAGAAAATTTTACTCTGCTCCTCTCAATACAGTTGCAATTTTAGTACCAATTAAAAAATGGCTAAAAGGGATTATAAGGGTAGCTACTACATTGAAGGACTGTAGGTCTTGGAATACTATATTCCAAAGAGCAAAAGATCTGGGTTTATGACCAGCATAACTTACCCAGCAACATTAAAAATAATCCTGAATGAAAAAAAAAAATGGACATTTAATGAACTGAAAGACTTTCAGTTTTTTGTGACAAAAACCCCTGAACATAAGGGAAATTTTGACATATAACACCCAGGAGAAATATAAGGTAAACATTAAAGACCAATTATAAGATACTCAATAAAGTCAAATTGTTTACTTCATATATGTGAAAATATTAGCAGTACTCTTATGATTTTTATCATTATTTGGATAGTTTGAAAGAAAGGCTTGGGCTGAGCTGAGTATCATGGTGTGATTCTAAAAAAAATAAAACTGTGTAGGGAGAGATAAAAAGGAGTAATTATCTCATACAAATGAGGCATAAAAGGAAAAATTGATACAGAAGAAGATAGAAGGGGGAAGGAAGTAGTGCTGGAACCTTACTCTCATTGGGAATGGGCTACAGAGGAATATATCTATATCTATATGCATCTCTCTCTCTATATATATATGGAGATATATAAGTATGTATATATGTGTGTATGTATGTATAAATGTCTTCTAAATTCAGAAAGAAAGAAGAGAGCAAGGGGAGAGGATGGGGGGAGAGGATAAAGGAGGGACTTTTAGAGGGATGGGTAGGTTAAGGAATAGGAGGGCAAAGTAGGTAGAGAAGTAAAGCAGAGAAGTGAGGAGGGAGAGGATAAATAAGGTGAGAAGGATAGTGAGGAAAAATAGGAAGGAGGAAAATACACAACAAATGATTGTAGCTTAGACTGCGAATGGAACAAATTTACCCATAAAATGGAAATGGATAGCACATTAAAAAAATTTGAATTCAACAACATGTTGCTTTCAGGAGACATTATAAAAATGAGAGAGATATACAAAGATAAAATAAAGGGCAAAAATAGAATTTATTATATAAAAAAGCAAAGATAGTAATCTGAAAGTTAAAGTTAAAATAGATTTAATCAAAAGTGAAAAATAGAGAAACTACATTATGTGTCAGCAATATTATTTGATATTGTTTTAGATCATTTAAAATAACTTGACTTAAGTGTTTGCTTACCAAAACAGACACAGGAGCTATATGAACATAAACCTAAGACACTTTACATACAGATAAACTCAGATCTAAATAATTGAAGTAATATTTATTGATCATAGGTAGGTAAAACCAATATAATTTTTAAATGACAATTTTACCTAACTAATCTATTTATTCAAACTCATCCCAAATAAATTACTAAAAATTATTTTACTGAGTTAGAAAAAAAGAATAGCAAAATTCATTTGGAAGAGAAAAAGTCAGGAATTTCAAAGAAACCAGAAATATGAAAAGGAAGTAGATTCAGCAGTATTAGACCTTAAACGATATTATAATACATATTATAATAATTATATTATATTTTGTTGTAATAATTATATTATAATATTATATACATGGGTAAAGTGTAAGGGGAATAATTTCAATTATTTTAGATTAAATTTTTCTTGTATAAATAAAACCCATGTAGTCAAGAATAGAAGGAAGATAGAAAACTGGGGGGAAACTTTCATAGTCTCTCAGATAGGCTGTGATTGGGTTGGAATATTGCTGTGATATAGGAAATGAGTTGATTGATTTAGCAAAACATGAAAATTCTTGGACCTATGAAGGAAGATGCTATCTACCTTCAAAGAAACAGATGACAGGTGGAAATAAGTAGAATACAGTCTTACATATATGTGTGTGTGAGTGTATATGTGTATATGTTTATAGATATCTATGTATATTATATATATATATATATTCACCCTTAATTGTAGGTAGGGGAAGGAAGGGGAAAAATAAAGTAAAAAGTGCATAGCAGAAAACAAAAGAAAACCAACAAGGAAGCAAAGAAAAGCTGGGCAGGTTTGAAAACTGTGTAGTATTTATTACATAGGTTTTTTTGACATGGAAATTTATTGTCTTATACTGAATCCTCCCTTATGGTCTGCTGTACACATAGCAATTTTTTTCTTTTCTCATTTTGTATTTAAGTTTAAAATTTAAAAAACTTACTAAAAAGGGAGGGAAGGGATCTAAGGAGTACAGCTCCCTCTTTTTTTTCTACATTAAACATTAAGTGCATGTAAATATAAGTGATATCCCTTTAATATTTCTTCCTTTTTCCTGTGAAAATGAAGGATGATCCATGTTCATTTAACGTTGTACTTGGGAAAGGAGAACTTTAAAATTCTCATTTTTAGCTCTGATGTTTGAGCTGCTTTTACTAGCCAGGAGGTCACAGTATCCAGAGTTTATTGACCACTCCAAGTATTTTGCCTCAAACAGATTTGTATCAGTTCATAAGCAGGGAAAGTGGGTTTGTGCTAAGATATCTCAGGCAGCAGCATTTCACCAAATGTATCTAAGTCTTTGGGGGTCGAAATAAAAGTCTACTTGAACTGCTAAACCTTTCCCTGACTCAAATGCATTTCTTTTTTGTTTATTATTCATTTGTTTAGTTAAATGCTAAGGGGTTTAGATAAGATTTTATACTTTGCCTTGTGTTTGCTGATGATTATTAAACTTATAAACTTAAAAAAACTTTTTATAGGAAGAGATAAAAATATATACTGTGCTGATCAAGTTCCCCTATGCACTGTGTAGGTCACAATTAGCATCATGAGGGTTGGAGTAGTTAATATGCCTATCTTCTTGGACTACTTTTGTTCATTTTTGACACACTTTGGAATTTTGGAAGTAGGACAGATTAGACATTAGGAGACCTGGGTTCTGATTGTAGTTACTGTGATTCTTGGGTGTGTGAGATTTACATAAATCAATTCATTTTTCTGGAACTCAGTTTCCTTATCAGTAAGATGAGGGCATCATACCAGATAATCCTCTTCAAAGTTACTTTTCAATGATAATATTCTTGTCTAATTCATGGGTTGTTTCTGAGAGAAGAATAATGTTAGTGTGTGCCCCTAAAATGAATGTTTAATTTACTAAAGTCATTATAACTCTGTTATCTGTTATTTAATCATTATGTAATTTGTGGGCCATGCTATCTATGCTGGACATAATGCAGATAAACCTACAAAGAAATAGCCTCTACTTTCTAGAAGTCTAGCCTTCACACTTAATAATAATAATATTATAGGTAGGTTCTTTTATTATCCTCATTTTACAGATAAGGATATTATATTAAAGTTAACACATATGGTATTTACTTTGTGCTGGGACTTTACAATTATTATCTCTTTTGATCCTCACAAACGCCTTGGAAGTAGGTGCTATTATTATCCCCATTTAACTGTTGAGGAAACTGAACCAAATAGAGGTTAAATGATTTGCCCAGGGTCACACAGCTAGTAGGTATCTGAGGCTGAAGTTGAACTCAGATCTTCCTGACTCTCTATCCATTGTAACACCTAGCTACCCCTTTTACTTAAATAAAATACCAGCATCCATTTGCACACCTCCCCACACCTGAAAATAATTCCAATCAGCAAATAGTTATCAAATGACTTAGATGCAAGGCACTGCTTCTCATCTTCTCCCAGGTCTTCTCTTCCCTTCCCTCAGATCCTGCCTAGGGGCAAGGGCCATTGTCTCCTGAGGACCGTAAGGCTGTGATAGGGCTTGTCCTCTGTATCATCATTGCCCAGCCAACTGCTATCTCCCTGACCCCAGTCCCAGATTAAGAAATTCCAAATTACAGTTCCGAGGACTGTACAACAACAAGAAGACAGAGGAATCTAGGAGTCAGACAGGCAAGCAGGGAGCCAGAGAGATATTATAAGAGGAGGTGAGGCTCTTCAAAAACTGCAACAGGTGGTCAGGAGCCAAAGAAGGTAGGAGTAGGAGGAGAAACCACCAATGCCAATGCCAAGCAAGCCTGATCACTCTCCTGTTTCTGGGACTATCTGTAAAAGGTCAAAGTACAGGGGAGTGTAATTAAGCATCAGGACAAGTAACCAATCAATCAGTGAGCATTTGGTTAGTGCATACTATATGCTGGGCATTTGTGTTTTTAGAAAGGCAGCCAGCATCTGATACCTAGGTTTGTATTTTTGTTGTTGTTCAGTCATTTACATTGTTACTGATGCTTCGTGACTCCATTTGGGGTTTTCTTGGCAATGATACTGGAGTGGTTTCCTATTTCCTTCTCCAGTTCCTTTTACACATGTAGAAACTGAGGCAAATGAGGGTTAAGTGATTTGTCCAGGGTAACACAGCTAGTAAAGTATCTGGTATGGGTTTGTTTGGGATTAATAATTGAATGATGAGGTCTATCACAAACAGAAATAGATATTGCAGGCATGATACTGCCAATATTCTTAAACCATTATCATGGTTAGGTTTCAGTTTATGGGAAAAGTCAGCCACCAACTACATAATCCAAACAGACTTATTCAGTCATAAGATACATATTTGGCAACAAGATGATCAACCATCTTTTATAATGTAAATTGATATCTTTTTAATAAGACCTTTTTAAAAAACTTTTTTCTTTTAAAAAATATAAATAGTTTTTTCTTATTACATGTAAAGACAATTTTCAATATTCATTTTTCACAAGATTTTGAGTTCCAATTTTTTCTCCCTCCCTTTCCCCCTTCCCAAAATGACAAGAAATCTGATTTTATCTTCTTTTTTTTTTCTTTTTGGAGGGGGGAAGGCTGGGCAATTAAGGTTAAGTGATTTTCCCAAGGTCACATGGCTAGTAAGTGTTAAGTGTCTGAGGCCCGATTTGAACTCAGGTCCTCCTGACTTCAGGGCCCATGCTCTATTCACTGCACCACCTAGCTGCCCTTTTTTTCTTCATTTTTTAAAGAAATTGCTTTTGACACATTCTGAGACATTCTTGGTTCTTTCAGCATCTTCTTCCTCCATCTCCACATACACACAGTCTTGCTTCATCTATAGTTATGATATCTAGGACTGTAAGGAACCCCAAAAGCCATTTAGTTCAACCTTTTAATTTTAGATAAGAAATTGAGGCCCAAGGGAAGGGGAGGTGATTTGCTCCAGGTTATGTCATAGTAAGTCTCAAAGGTAGGATTGAACCTGAGTCTTTTGGCCCCAGAGTTGGTGTTCATTTTATTGTGCTATGAAGCCTACCCAATGTTCTAAACATCTTTTTGAATACTAATAAGCTGGGAAAGTATCCAACATGGATGAGACCAATCAGGATAGCAAAAGGCCTTGAGTTCATGACAACAGAAGAGTGGTTGAAACAACTAGGCATGTTTAACCTGGAAAAAAGAAGACTTGGGGGCCATAATGGCTGTCTTAAAGTATTTGAAAGACTTTCTTGTAGAAGAGGGATCAGACTCATTCTACTTGGCCCCAAAAGCCTAAACCAGTAGCTTCAGGCAGAAATTAAAGAAAACAAAATGTAGGAATCATGTCAGGAAAAATTGTTTACCAATTAGAGCTGTCTAAAAGTAGAATGGGCTCCCTTGAGAGGTGGTGAATTCATCTTCCTTTGAAATCTTCAAGCAGATGTTGGTTGGCCACTCTTCAGGCATATGACAGTGGAAGTTCCTTTGGTGTGTAGGTTGGACTAGCTGGCTTCAGAGATCCATTGCAAATCTCAGATTCTGTGATTCTGTGAGATTCAGCCTGGAGACAGATCCAAGAAGTTATATTACTGCAATTCATACATATCTGGGGATAGATTTTGGAGCTCTTTAATACAATTTTCTTTTTAACATATGCTTTTCCAATTTTATATGTTATATATATTTCCACATTTTCATAAACCTTTCCGTTTTTTTCTATTACTCCCTGTTGCCATTTTCTTTTCTTAAATTTGTAGGCATAGAAGCAAAGACTAAAATAGCAAATTATAAATTCACTTAATTTCAAAATTCTAATGCTTAAAAACTGATATCAATGTAAGGAGACAACACTTATAGTCATTTTTATCTGAAAAAGCATAATAGGAGAATTGTAGGTATCCTTACATTAAAAAAATAATCTTGGAAATATACCTTACAGATTTAGTAATATAAAATCATTTAATCTGTAGTATTTTGGGGCATCCAGGTAGCACAGCGAGCAAGAGTACTGGCCCCAGTGTCGGGATGACCTGGGGATCGAATCCGGGCTCAGATACTTAGCACCACACCCAGAAATAACTGGCCATGTAACCTTGAGCAAGTTACTTAACCCCAATTGCTTAAAAAAAATCTGTAGTATTTTAATTTGAGACATGTGTTTGGACTCAGTAACCACAAGGAGGCATTGAAGCGTCTCCTAAATGTGAAAAGCTGTTTAATAACAAAAAGTTGTGCCCATAAATATTGAATCAGTCACAGAAGTAGTTCTGCCTACTCATGGATTTTTGCCTTCTAAGTTAGCTTTTTAATCCATGTTCTTTGAATCACCTAAAAGCAAGAAGAAAATATTTCTGTCATTTTTATTGGCATTGGTAGAGGGTTGGACCATTGTGACCTATAGGATTTTTCCTCCTGTATTATTTCCAACAGAAACAAATGGAGGAACTGAAAACTAAAGCAAATGTATTCTCAGTGGGGTTTTCCTTAGTCCTGACAAAGTAGCTGTTTTCACCTTTTTGCTTTTCAAAGGTTGAGAGTTCCTCTAGCTTAGTCCAGAAGCATATTTCTTTATTGCTTGGTATTAGCAAATCCACATATCTGTCAGCAAGAGGTTTATCTGAAATCTGGCTGTCAGTTCAGAATGAATCTGGGATGGGTTTTCAAAATGCAGTGATAGAGGAGATTCATATTTTTCAAAGCCCAGTTATCCAGTTTTTAAAATCTCAGTCTGTGCATACCACATCCTATTTTAAACATTCAGACTAAAGTGTCAGAAATTTTCTCTATGTTTTCATGACCCTAGATCCTGGCAGCTTTATTGCTATTACTTAAAAAACAAAGACCAAAAAATATGGCGAACTCTTCTGTTTACAGAATCAGCTCCTTGGTACATGTTTCAAAATAATGCTTAATTATCCAGGGAACATGAACCTCATTCTTAGGGTTGTATCATTTCTGTAAGATATCTCACACAAAATCAAATAACTTTCCTGAAAACATGCATTTTGACTCAATGAATTTCTTGCAATTTTTGTAAATGCTTTGGTATCTACCTCTTCCCAGATTTTTATACTTTCTTTGTGATGTTTTAGGATTTGCCAAATCTGTTCGGGAAAGTGCCATTGATTTCCATGTGCAACAGAACTTGCAGCTGGGAAGACTGTGTGACATACTAGGTACAGTAAATGCTTTCACATGAATACAACTTTCTAAAATGTTCATTTGGTGAATTAGTGAATGTTTGTGCAATATTTTATAAATTAAAAATGTGGGATAAAAGCTAATTTTAATTCTAACATATCTATAAATGAACAAGACTGTTCAATTTACTTAAAGAATAATTACATATTTTATTTTTAAGATGAAGGTTTCATGGTGAACTCTGATAAAAATTATTTTAACCAAAAATAAACAAAAACAAATTTCAAGTCTTATAGGTCAATTATTTATTCATTAAATTAATTTTCATCCAGATTTAGAGGAACATTTCTCTTCTCTCTAGTCCAGGAGCTTTTCCTTCTTCTGAATCATACAATGAGCTCATAATTCTCTATTTGTGTCAATGGCAGTCTATTACCTTGGAGATTAGTGTAAAGTACTACAATATAACACTGTGAATCCCACTGCAAAATAACCAGTTAAAGAAGATGGGTCAGATAAAAGTGATCCTTTCAAAAAAAAATCACCTTTTAATTATTCGTATGTAAGAAAAAGAGTCTAAGCAGGAATTGCTCAACAATGCAAATCTCAGTTTGAACAATAAGTCTGTAAAACCAGAGTTTCAAAACCTTGCACTCTTTCTGCACCACAGTTTGGAAGAAAAAAAATAGTAAGCAATTTTTGAGGGAAAGGTGGGGAAGATGCCTGTAGTTAGTGGAAAGAAGTAGCTTTGGGTAATGAGTTAGTGTTATGAGTTAGGTATGAAAAATAAGAGGTACAGTGTCAAATAGAAACACTGGGTAAAATTTCTGGGTCTAGGCAGAAAACTCCTTGAAAAGAAAAAAATTGCACCATTTCTTGTCTTTGTTCTCAAGTAAGAATGCCTTAGTTTTATTGGTGTGATAGTTTCTTCAAAGTCCTTCTTTAAGCAAAATAATGAAGAATTTTAATTTGTCAATGACCAACTTAGCAGGCTCCCTGGAATGACATACTTTACATAATTCATATATATATTTCAGCATCATTATTATTTCATAAATGCCATTTGGTAACAAAAATATATCTGTTCTGGAAATTTACAGTGTCCTAAAATAATAGTATAATTGCTTTAATCTATTATCTAGGCACTAATATTGCTTTGCTGCAATACAGAATTTTAAAGACCTTAAGATTGATTTGTTAGTTCTGAGCTATTGGAACTAAAAATCTGACTAGGTGGAAGCTACTCAAATGCAATAGAGGACAGATTTTGGTTTAATTTATTTGATTTTTTTAATGGCCTGATACAGCCAATGAAGTCCAAGTATTAACCTTTTCTGTACTTCTCATGTTGTTGTTCAGTCTTGTCCGATTCTTCATGACCCCATCTGGGGTTTTCTAAGCAAAGATACCAGAGTGACCTGCTATTTCCTTCTTCAGCTCATTTTACAGATGAGGAAACTGAGGCAAATAGGGAGAAATGACTTGTCCAGAATCACATGACTAGGAAGTGTTTGAGACCAGATTTGAACTTAGAAAGTTCTTCCTGACTCCAGGCCAGGCACTTTACCCACTGTACCATCTAGCTGCCCCCACCTCTCAACACAGTCTGAATTGCTACTACAGAACATTTTACAAAAGATTTTCTTTGCACACAAATTATGTAAAAGGAATGTTAGGCTTCCATCTTAAGTAGTTCAACTGAAGACCTTGTCTACCACGGGAGAATACAGAGTTGACTGAAGCTTTTTCTTGCCAGACTATCACATTGAAATAGCATTACTACCATTCATCCTCTTCAGGAGGAGTGCATAGATGTTCAGGGAGAGTAGATCAACAGAAAAAGTATTTGCTTATATAAAATAAGATGAGGGAAAAGAGACGCCAGAAAATATGGTAAAGAATCAAAAACATGATTCTTCAATTTGAAAATATCTATCTATTTGCAGTTATTTAGCTTATCTGGGTTGTGGTGGGGCAGGAAGGGCACTAAGAGAATTCTATAAATGTAGATAATACCTGTCATTCCAATATTGGCTGGTGGAGGTCAGCTGATGGCTATTAAAAACCTCAAGAGTTAATGCTTTCAATTCTTGGGAAGGGTTAATAAATAAGAGACCGAGTGAAAGTGATATTGAATATTGACTAGCAAAGAAACTATTATCTCCATCTTAATTACTTTCCAAAATTCCCTGGCAATGAATTTGAACATTTGTAGCTTTATGGTCAGCCTGAACATATGCCATGTGGGTGTGTAACTTGAATTGCTTTTCTAGAAGGAAAGAAAGTAAAAATCATCCACATTAGTTTTATTCTGGAAATTCTTCCATTAAAAAAAAATTCATGTATTCACATGTTTTTCTTCCCTTTGGATTTCTCCTGCATTTTAATTGTTTCCTATTCTTTTGTGTTTGAGGGCTTTCAGAACATTATGGCACATTAGATTGCCAGTGCCAGTGCCATTGGCAAGATGTTAGTGTCCATGAAAATACAGAACACAAAGTGCCTAGGCTGGTCATTAAACCATTGGAGACCTACATAAGTTATTTAGTCTTCTTTTTTTATGTTTCTTTTTTATGAACTTGACATGGAAATCTGGTTCTAGAATTGTACAAGATTTCTCAATGAATATCCTAAACATGGGAGACTTCCTATATTCCAGTTTTCTTCTATTCTCCCTAGCTTTAATTAATCAAAAGATATTTTTAAGTACCTACAATATGCCTAGCCTTGTGCTAGACATTGTGGGGAATAAGAAGACATGTAAAAATATAGGGCTTGCTCACAAGGAGCTTCTGTTGTTGTTAGAAGATTAAGTTGACATATCATATAACATATATGAATATATACATGCACATATGCATATACATACAAATGTTTATGTATGTGTGTATATGTCTACACACATATACATATTATAGAAGTTTGGAGTGGAAGGGGAGATCAGTGAGGGCTGGAATAGTTAGGGGGTAGTTCACATGGGATATGGGGCTTTCAACTGGCCAGTACATCTCAATGTGTCCATTTCCTTCTCTGACAAAGTTTTTATTTAGAAAATATTCTAACTCCATTGACTGATAATTACCTGGTTAGCTGATTCACAGCTATTACTGCCTGGCTTAAAGACAGCTGTAACATTCAGTGAGAAATCTCAAAGAGTTTTCAACTCTATGTTGGATAGAATGTTTAATTATCATTTCTCTCTCTGTACCAAGTATCTCACAACATGCGAATTTTAACCAACTTGGTAGGGGAAAATATGAGATTATTCAAATTAAGGCAAAGTATCTTGTAAACCAAGAATCATTAGCTGTATCATTTAAGTCACATGCCCCGTTAGAGGGTATAAAGCAGGGAGATGATTGGATCCTTGAAATAATCATTGTGATTGGAATCATCCAACTGTTTATCTATTTATTTGGAAAGGACATTGATGTGGATTGGTCCTGTCTAGTCCAGAAAAAAAAGGAATTACCATTTCATCAGCTTTCCAAAGTTAACAGCTCAGTTTTATAATGTAGTGAAGTTAATAGGATACATTCTTAAAGTAATGTGTAATTCTCATTGATGTGTCTGGGACTTGGAAACAAAATCCCTGCATGCTGTTGGAATATATAGCTGTATGGTCCTTTACATCTCTCCTCCTGCAGGAATAACCATTATTATTATAATTATTATTATTCATTGCATACTCAGAGAAATGTTAAAACACCTGAAAGTCTGTTAAATTGTTAAGAGTTGAAGGAAACCAATCTAAATTAACTTCTGCATAGCTTTCAGAAGTGTTCTTTATTTTAAACTACTTTGAGACAGTCAGATGCCAGGGTTCAGAATGCTGTTAACCTTTTTTCCCAATAATTAACACTATACCCATTGTTTTTAGATGCCAATGTGGAAGTCATCTATGTCTCCCCTCTTCCACTGCCTGACGAATTAGTGAAGTATTATAATAAGTTCCTGGGTCTACAGTCAGCTGTCATAACTGGAAACCCTGAGGACATAAGTGACCTGAAGGACAGGTTCAGAATTCTCTCCCCTGAAGCTATAAACTTCTTCCCTGTGAGTTTGTCTTCTAATTACTACAGCTTCAGGGATGCAGTAAAATTAAATTGGAAATTTTATAACTTGTAACGCTTGGGTACACATCAGTGAAATATTATTGCAAGTTTAACAGCTTTACTGATTAGACTGCTAGTTAGTGTCTGGGAAATAAATATCCCAGTTTAGTTTTATGGACTTAGTTGAGGTAGCCCAGACCAGCCTATCTGTAGCCCATTGCCCACTTTTGACAACCAGACTAGATAGATTTATAAGAACAGGGCAGGAGTATGAATCAAAAACAAGAGCCATTTAAAATCATTGAAAATTTAGAGTTAGAAAGAACTTCATCCACTTCCTTCATTTTACAGATGATGAAACCAAAGCACAAGTACGTTCACACAATGGTGCCATTGGTCTAAAAGCCCAGGCTGCTAGCTCCCAGTCTGGTGCTCTTTGGACTCCACCAGGGATGAATTTTTTCAGCAGGATTTAGCCTGAAAAATCATATTCTTATTTAGAATTATGAATAATTTGTTGTTATTGTTCAGTCATTTCAATCATATCCAACTTCATGACACCATTTGGGGTTTTCTTGGCAAAGATGCTGGAGCAATTTACTATTTCTTCCTCCAGCTCAATTTACAGATGAGAAAACTGAGGTAAACAATTAAGTCATTTGTCCGGGGTGACACAGCTAGGAAGTATCTGAGGCCAGATTTAAACTCAAGATGATGGGTCTTCCTGACTCCAGGCCAAGCGCTTTATCTGTTGTGCCACCTACCTACCCAAGTGATTATTAGACTTCCTATAATTTATGGTTGCTAAAAAGTTGTTTTAAATCTGGCTGGATCAATTTAGAGTGATTCTGAACAAGATCCTCTGAAAAGAAGGCAGGAGCTATGATGAGGAGGAGGAAAAGGAGGAGAAGGAGGATGACGATGATGATGATGATGACAATGATGATGATGAGGATGAGGATGATGATGATGATACCTAGCAATTATATAGCACTTTAAGGTTTACAAAGTGCTTTACAAAGACTATTTCATTTGATCCTCAATACAATCCTATGAGGTAGGTGCTATTTATTATCCCCATTTTGCAGATGAAAAAACTGTGGCAGACAGTGATTAAATGACTTTTCCAGGCCCACACAGGGTTCAAAGCCTTTTTTTACACTCACATATTCCTGACTCCAGGTCTAGTACTCTACCCACTGTGTCACCCAATGGGAATAAGGGAGAGCAGTGTTGAGGGTACTGTAACAGTTCAGAAAGTTTCTCAAGATTCTGTTTTCCAAATATTCCTCCAACAAATTCTCCAGGTAAAAGAAATAATGACAATATAAGCTTGTAGGTCTAAAGTGTCTTAAAGTTTACAAAATGTTTTCTATGCAATAATCCTCTGAGGGTAGGGTAGTGTAAGCATTATCTCCATTTTATATATAAGGAAATTGAGGCTCAGAGAGATTAACAGGGTTTTCCAGAGACACACTGTCACTAAGCATTTGAGCTAGGACTTGAGTCTAGGTCTTCAGATGAGAAGTCCAGTGGGCACTGTGTAAATTTTTTTCATAATGCTTTTTTTTTCTTTAAAGATCTTGAATTTATTTCCTAATCATAGTTCTCTTCCCCATAAGGTCACTTGCAAGTCCATTCCACGAAAGCTGATGCTCTGTCCACTAGTAGAATCATTTTTCCCCATATATGGTATTTTAACAAGATATTTAATGGATATCTGATACCCCACAAAATTCTCTGTCTTGATCTGGGCAGGAGACAGGAGTGGTAGGGAAGGGGAGAAGGCAAGAACAAAGTCAAGGATCCCTTTCTTGACTTCCTGCGGACTTCTCAGTCATTACTACTCAGTCATAATCTTACGCTCTTGGGTTAAATCTATGTTTAGTCATGGTAGGAATTTGGGAGTTACCTGAGTTCTGAGTTAGAAAGAGAGTTTTGTACTCATCAATGCTTCAATGCCTATTTCTAGTACTTCAATTAATTCAACTTAATAAATAAAACGCAATAATATTAACTGAGCACCTATTATGTGCCCAGTACTAAGCTGAGTGCTGAAAAATACAATGATTAAAAATTATACAGTTCCTGCCCTCAAGAAGCTCATATTCTACTGGGGGAAAGGAAACTGTTAGGGATGATAGAAAGGGGATGAGTAGATGTCATGGTAGGAGCCTTGATGTGAGTGGTGGTTTCCACCATCCTGACCACTTGATGATAGTGGAAAGCTAATGGAAAAGGAAGGAGGGAGTATTGGATCAGCTGCTTTGTTGGTAGCATCTAGGTTCTGGCCAGGGTTCCAGGTAGTGATGGAGGTGTGTGGCAATGCTATGGTGAAACATGGTGTTGGAATGAAGGCTCCTGAGAGAAGCCTGGACTGGAGTACCAACCCATGGAAACACAATAGAGAGAGGGTTAGATTTAGAGTTTGATGATGTAGATTTAAGACCTACTTCTGAGCATACTAACTATGAGAGTAAGGGCAAGTCACTTAATTCCTCAGTGGCCCCAGGAAACTGTCTTAGAAGACAATAAATTGCAGATGAATTTCCATTCTATATTGGTAGGAGATGTTTCCATAGCAATAGTTCCTTATGTCAATTAAATCATGGGTTCAGTGACTTTATGAGCCCTCCCCCTTTTGCCCAATTGTAAATACAGAGTAAGGTGTCATGGAAGAAAATCATTGGCCAAGAATCAGAAGATTCTTCCCATACCATCTTCAACTCCTTTACCTCTGTCTCAGGGACTGGTAATCAAACCAAAATTTCCTCTGATACATGTGAAGGAAAGGATAATATACTGCCCCGTGACTACATTTAGAATCCCTGTGATTCTGAGTTGTAGGCTGCCTAGTCCAAAGCTCCCGTTGCTGACCACCACTCCCTAACCACTCACACACATCCATATCTCTCCATGTATATCTCCCACCCTTCCCTACCCTTCCTCTAGAACTATTATTCACAAACTACCCTAAAGTTTTGATAGATGTCCTCTTTGAAAAATCTTTCTGTGTATATTTTGTATTGACCTGAGGGAGTATATATTGTTCCCCCTGATAGAATGGAAGATCATTGAGGGTAGGAACTGTTTCATTTTATCTTTGTATTCCCAGCACAGTGCCTAGCACATAGTAAGTGCTTGATAAATGTTTATTGAATTGAATTAAACCTAGGTTCCAGCTTTAGTTCTGCCAATTAATTAACTGAGTTATGATGGTTTAGTCACTTCACTGAAAGGAACCTCATTCTTCATTTATAAATCTAGAGACTACTGTAGGTAATTTCCCAAAGTCCCTTTTAGTTTCAGCTTAGTTGGATTCTATGTTCTACCTAAGGAAATTTATGCTGTAAGCCTTATTTTTGACCTCTGCACAGCTAGTGAGCTTGAGCAATGGACACTTTGACATACCTTGGTCATCTTCATTGGTGCAACTGTATTGTACTTATATTTTGCATCTACCTTATTTTGAATGGAAATGTTACAGATGATCATTTGTTATAAATATCTGACCCATCATGGCATGGCATAGTAGATACAGAGCTGGCTGGCATCAAAGTTAAGAATGCCTGTATTCAAATCCTACTCTGACACATACTGGCTCTATGACTCTGAGCAAGTCACTTAACCTCCAAGGGCTCTAGGCAGCTAAGACTCTAAGTTACAGAAAAGATACTAACTTGTATCAGTAGATCAAGTTTCCTCCCTACTCTCCAATTTCAGCCTTTTTTCCTATTTTTATTCCAATTTAGATTATTTGAGCAATTAATCTATTTACATGCAATCAACTTTTTTTTTAAAAGAGATCACCTCCTGTTTGTGTTGAGTTATTGTTTTTAACTTTCTAAATAGAAACATGCAATTGTGACAATGCTGATTTTCAATAGCTTGAGGAGCCCTTTATTTAAATGGCAAAATAAAATACTATTTACAAAAAGATAAACCACTGAAGGGGGGGGAATGCCAAAATGTTTTTTTCTAAGCCTGCCCAAGTGGTAGAACAAAGCTTGAATCTATAATGGCAAAATGTACATGTCAATATTTTTGAGCCATTAATGTTTTAAGGAAGTAATAAATAAGTTATTACCTTATACCTGACTTGTGGGGGAAAAAAAAGCAATGAAGAACGTCTTGTATGTCACCCTAATGTTGATGCAATTGATTAAAGGTGTTCTAGGTTTTTGACATTCATGTTAGTCTATTGGATAGACCTGAGAGCACAATTTGTCCCTAAATTTCCAGACAAGATCTTTTGGCAATTCTTCCATGTCCCAGTTATTTCCCTGACAGAGGTTCAGAAGTAGAGCCTATATACTCTACTCTTCATTCATTCATTCAATAAGCAACCACTGTGTTAGGTATTATGGGATATTTTGTTTGTTTGTTCCATCTTTTTTCAGTCGTGCCCAATTCTCCATAACCTCATTTGCGGTTTTCTTGGCAGAGATATTGGAGTAGTTTGCCATTGCCTTCTCCAGCTCATTTTACAGATGAGAAAACTAAGGCAAACAGGGTTAAATGACTTGCCCAAGGTCACACAGCTAGTAAGCATCTGAGGCCAGATTTGAATTCAGGAATTGTCTTTCTGATTCCAAGTCCAGTGCTCTATCCACTGCACTATCTAGCTACCCTATTATAGGATAGGTAGATGGATAAAAACATAAGATTCCTACCCTTAAGCATCTTATTATCTAGTGAGAAAATATACATCATGTCCATAAATAAACATAATTCCAGCTAGAGTGCATAAAGTACCACAGGAGAAAGACAAAGTTCTCAGGAGATACAGAAAAAAAGAGAGAGAGAGAGAGATAATTTCTATATAGAAAGGTAGTTTGGGATGCATAAAATACAAAACTTTAAAGGGAAAGAATTTCACATTGAATTCTGTTTTTCTTTTTGCCACTTATTGGATCATCTCCCTCAAACACTCCAGACCAGAAGTATCTAACACATGGCCCTTGGGCCACATGCGGCCCACAAAACTCCCAAGGGCAGCCCAAAACAAATTAAAATGTAATTGCAAAATATTTAACAAAATGAATAAAAATACAAGAAAACATAGATAATATAAATATGTGCTTTTCTAAGTTAATGTGTGGTTGTCAGGGATCCTTATGTATAGTTTGGTGGTCCCATTTCTATTTGAGTTTGAGATCACTGCTCTAGACTTTCAGTTTTTCTATCGATAAAATGGGGAGAATGATGATCTTACAAAGTTAATGCAGTTTTGGTAAACTGCTACATTTGAAATATTTCTGGGGGCATCCTGAAGAAACCAAGTATCTGTGTCTACAAATCATGGGTCTCAAGTTGTCTTGAATTCTTCTGCTTTGCCGTATTAAGATAGATTGTAAAGGAAGAGAAGCAACCCATAAAATGGGAATATAAATAAAGTCAATAAGATTAAAAAATCCAAAATTATCCAGAAGTAGCATTGAGTTCATTACAGACATCAAGTGAAACAATAAGATTTCATTTTTTAAATTAAATTTTATTTTCAATTAACAAAAAATGATTTTTATTCTCTCCTACCCCTTCCTCCTCCCTACCCCCACTATTGAGGAAATAAAAGAAAGAAAAAACCAATATTAGGAAACCAATAGAGTTTCCTAAGACTGCTTTCTCAGAAATACATTTTTTTAAATTTAGCATTTATATAGTGTTTTAAGGTTTGTAAAGCCCTTTACAAATACTATTTCATGTTAGGCTTGTAACAAGGTGGTGGAGTGGATAGAGCACCAGGCCTGGAGTCAGGAGGACCAGAGTTCAAATCCAGCCTCAGACACTTACTAGCTGCATGGCCCTGGGAAAGTCACTTAACCCTGTTTCCCTCAGTTTCCTCATCTGTAAAATGAGCTGGAGAAAGAAATAGCAAACCTTCAGTATCTTTCCCAAGAAAAACCCAAATGGGGTCACAAAGAGTCAGACATGACTGAAATAACTGAACAACATCCTCATAACAATCTTAGTAGGAAGGTGATGTTACTATTCCCACTTTACAAAATAGTACACAGATGGTGATCCCCATATGGCATTACTCTCCATTCCTTCACATTTTCTTTCTCTAGGAGGTAGGATGGGATAATGGAATGAGACCTCCACTGGTGGTCAAGAGATCAAGGTTCTAGTCTTGACTCTGTCCTAGACTGGCTTTATGAACTTTGAACAAGTCCTTCTACCACTCTAGGCCTAGAGTTTCTCATTTGTATAATTCAGAATCCAGAACAGATTATCTCTAAGGTCCTTTATAGAACTATGAAAAGAACTTCTTTTTTTTTTGTCCTTATATCTCCAAAGCCTAGCATGGTTCCTTATCTATTGTAGATGCTTACTGATATGCTTCCTAGGATTGGGTTAGAAATACAATAGACAGGGCGGCCAAGTGGCTCAGTGAGTAAGAGCACCGGCTCCAGTGTTGGGATGACCTGGAGATCAAATCCCGGGCTCAGACACTCAGCACCACACCCAGAAATAACTGGCTGTGTAACCTTGAGCAAGTTACTTAACCCCAATTGCTTAAAAAAAAAAAAAAAGAAATACAATAGACAAATTTCTCAATGAGATGATTGAAAGATAAGCTACTGGAGTCATCCATCAACTGAAGCCTGGGAGTGACCTAAGAGGTCATCTAGTCCAACTCTCTCATCTAAATATGAGGTTCTAAGAAGTAGATGACTTGCCCAAGGTCACATATTCTAGAAGGAAAAGGATTCAAACCCAGGTCCTCAGAATCTGAACCCATCTACATACCATGTTGCTTTCCCAATGGAGGTCCTAAGAGACCCATTCAAGCTTTAGGATTCCATGATTCTATATATTATAGTATTTGTATGATTCTAAGATTCCATGGATTCTACGTATTATGTTACTCATATGACAAGTATCAAGTACAGGGTACAGGCCATGTCTAGGTTTAGAATCAGGAAGACCCGAGTTCAAATCCAGCCTTATACACTTACTAGCAGTGTGACCCTGGGCAATTCACTTAACCTCTATTTGCCTCAATTTCCTCAACTCTAAAATGGAGATTAATAGCATCTGCCTCTCAGGGTTTTTGTGAGGATCAAATAAGATAACATCTGTAAAACACTTAACACCGTGCCTGGCAAATAGTAGGCACTATATAAATGTTTATTCCCTTCTTTCACCCACTAGGAAGATAGTCAGGGACTCCTCTGGCAATCTAATGAAGCCTTTGGCCCTCTACTCAGAATAATGTTCTTAAATAATTGAAGGAAATGCTCAATTCCAGTTGGAGATTATTGGGGGTGGAAATGAAGTTGTAAATTTTCCCATATGAGTTCATAGACCCCCTGAAATCTGTTCATGACCCAATAAGGAATCATCCATGGACACCAGTTAAGAACCCCTGCTCTAAATATAATTACCTGGGATCTTATAAGATGAGGCAGTCATAAAATTCATATGTCTCATTGTCAAAAACAAATATGAAAGGATTTTTCCATTTGAAAGTGAATTTGATGCCTATTGAAAATCCAGGTGTTTTCCCTTCTCAAATCATCTGCAGAAAAATGGGCTTGATCCATGATAACTATAGCAAAAAAGCATACTCCATGAAATTGGGCTCTCTAGTGGATGAGGGGCAGGGGGAGGGGACACTCCAAGTGCCTTCTTTCTGAAAAACCATTTAAAAACTGCTGCATTTTGTACACAGTATGGTGAGATATATTCTCTCCTATCAGGTTTTTTTCTTCATTTTTTTTGTATTGATTTTCCAGGCACTTTAGTGTTAAACCATGCCAGAAGTGTTGCTGAGATGAATCACTATTATCCAAAGGCTGCCAGCCTCTTTTCCGACTGACAGAAGGATAATTCCACGTGGATCAAATAAATACAGATGTGTAGTAATTAGTTCTATTCCCAGTGAGCCCATTCCCAACACACTAAAGATGTGAACGATTATGGAGCCTCACCCCAACAGCTTTTATCAATTTAAACTGCTAAACTACAGGATAGGTCATAACCCAGCCTGCTATTAATAATGTATTTATTGTGTGCAACATTATAAATTAGGGGCATGGAATGGGAAAGAACACCTTTTAACAAGAATAATGTTATCTTTCCACAGGGACATTGTATGTGCCTGGCCACTCATCTCAAGTACAGTCCTCAGACAATCAAAAGAATAAAAAACCTCATCCAAGGAAAGGAAGCATACATTGTTGGTGGGCTCATCCACAAAGATGATTTAGCTGTGGCTGACATGTTAAATGTACCTATTCTAGGCCCAGAGCCTGACTTGGCCCAGCTCTATAGTACCAAGTCTGGAAGTAAACGGATCTTTTCCAGTGCCTGTGTACCTGTCCCTCCTGGGGTTTATGACATCTATAATTACCAACAGGTAAGCAGCAATGGGAAGGGATGGGTTTGTAGGCCTCTTAAAATCTTACAGGCCCTTTTGGCATTAGTGACACTTTCCATTCCAGTCTGGAACTAGGCCTACCTTTACCCAAAGGTAGACTAATGTGGTGTTGTTTCAGTGAGGGTCTAAGGGACTTGGTGACCAAGGTTACATTACTAGTTATTGGTATTATTTACTTGTTTAGTCATTGAAGGCCCCTGTTATAAGGCTGATGCTATCTGGGAAGAGGAAAGCATTAATCCATTATCATCCACTGATGCCTTCTTATTTTATGTTAGTTTATCATATTAGTCAATCAGTCATTTAACAAGGCCTGGAGAGAATGAGACAGGTAACCTTTGGTTGGAAGGAAATGGGCTGAGCAAGGTCCAGAGCATAGCTTGCTACCTGGCCTTTGGGAAATTAAGTCAAGAATACTTATGTAGTTTTAGTCCTCAGTTTTTGAGGGATTTGGGCTAGATGATCATCTCTTAAGTCTTTTCTAATTGTAAAGCCAAGGAGAGAAAGGGGCTGTCAAAAGAAAGGATTGTGGAGGAAGGTAATAAATAAGGTCCTCAATGATAAACTCTGCTTACTTCACAGTTTTTACCCAAGGCCAATACTAAGTGGGAAAATCCATTCTGGCAGTTAGAGTCATAGGATTTTAGAGTTGGAAGGGACCATAGAGGTCGTTTAGTCCAACCCTCACTCTGAAATCATGAATCCTCTCCACAGCATCCTTGTCATGTCTGTCATCCAGCCCCTGCTCAAGAAACACCACCAATGGGAGACTCACTAGGTCTGTAGATCAGAGCATTCCTTTTTTGGACAGCCCTGCTGGAATTTTATCCTTTGTATTGAGGTGAAGTCTAGCACCCTCTAGCTTCCTTCTGTTGTCCCTGCCTTTGCCCCAGAGGGCAAAGACAAACAAGTCTAATTAACTCTTCTTTCATGTGAAGGCCATTCAGATATTTGAAGACTGGCAACTTTCCTCCATCCCAGTTTTCTCTTCTTCAGGACCTAGATTCTTTATCTAATCATAGTATGTCATGTTTTTTTTGAGTCTCCTCACTGTCCTGGTCACCCCTAAAATGTCAAGCCCAGACCCAGACACAATACTCCAGATTTGGTCTAATCAAGATAGAGTACAACTCTATACACTATATGGACACTATAGACACTACACTTCTGTTCATAAGGACTAAGTACATATTGACTCCTTTGGCTACCATATCATGCTGCTGATTCACTCAGAATCAAGTCAACAAGTCATTTAGGAACTGCCATCCACTAAAATACCTGAGTTTTGTTTGTGGGTTTTTTTTTTCATATGAACTTCTTTCCAACCTCTTATGTTTTACTTCTTGCATATGGTTATGCCATTGATTTTTTAACTCAAGTTATTGAAGACCAAAGTTAACATTAGCAACTAGAACTGGTTCTGTTTTGGTTTGTGTATGGGTTTAGTGTTTTTCCACAGAGCTATCACTTGTCTTTATGATAAAGGAAAGGAAAAGAGAAAATAGCTGTCAATTCTTCATTATGTGTTTGTTATAAAGTCTTTACTATAAATACTATTTCACTGTGTCTCTTGGTTGTAGTTCATAGCCACCACTGCATGGCTGCTGGAAATTTCTAAAAAATTCATAGAATGTTAGAACTGGAAGGAAGCTTGGAGATTATTCATTCATTCATTAAATCTTAGGATTTAGAGTTGCAAGGGAGCTCTGTGATTATCTACTCTAACCCTCCGATTTTTGTATATATAGGGAAACTGAGGCCCAAACCCACCCATTGTTACTTGTTAAGGCATTGAAGGCCCCAGATATTATCTGGGAAGAGGGATGTGTTAATCCATTATCAACCATTGATGCCTTCTTAATCAATCCTAGTTCGTCATATTAGCCTTTCAGTTACATAGCAAAGCATTGAAAGAATGAGGCAGGTGAACTTTGGTTGGGAAGAAAAGAATTGAGTCCAGAGTATGGCTTGCTACCTGGACACTGGGACACTATGGCAGATAGCCACAGTGTCCCAATAGGAAGCTAGCAGCACATAGAATGAGGCAACTCGCTGTGCTCCTACACTCAGGGAGCATCTTCCTGGGCTCATCAACCTAGTCCCCTATGCCATGTGGCCTCTAGGGCCTAACATTGAGCCTTATAGTAAAGTGTTCTTTTCAGAGGCTGGTGTACAGATCTGTTTACAGACTTAATAATATCTGTCATCTTATTAAACATCATTAAATCCTTTGGGTTCACTGAGTATTTAGAGAGTTCTCTATGAGCTGAGGCAGAAAGTTACTCTCAAAGAAGAGAAGAATCACAGAAATCTACATCGTAGCCAAAATCCAGTGGGAGTGTCTGGGGGAATGGTTACCTCAACACAATAATACTAATCCTTCATGGGAATTAGGGCACAATAAGAAACAAACTGATTTCTGGCAAGGACTTGGCTGAGATGTTTCATGCAAGTGAAACCAAATAACCTCTCAGATGATACAAAGATCACTGGACAAATTCCACTACCTAATTTTCAGACCTTCAACAGTTGCACACAGGGCTCTTTGGGAGCACTGCCTTCATCTTTTTTTTATGAAAAACTTAGGCAACCTTTATTCTTCAATATTCTAGAATATTCTGGTCATATGTTAAAGGTCCAAGCAATCCCTTTGGCTGGTATCTCTAAAGCACTGTAGTTATAAAGAGTAAAATTATAATGGAATACTATTTTCCTTCTTTGGAAAACTTAATTCATCTCACCAATATTAAAGTCCTCAGATGAGGTTTTGAAAATGGAAAACATGGGGCGGCCAGGTGGCGCAGTGAGTAAGAGCACTGGCCCTGGAGTTGGGAGACCCGGGATCGGTTCCGGCCTCAGATACTTAACACCCACACAAAATAACTGGCTGTTAACCTTGAACAAGTAACTTAACCCCAATTGCTTTAAAAAAAATGGAAAACATATTGCAGCAAAAGCCGCACCCAATATATTTGTGGGTACCAGTTTTCTGAATCTGCAGATGGTGTTGAATTGATGACATTGGCCTTTAACTGACGAGCATCAGAAGCATGAAGCTGCCAAAGAAGAACTGGAACTATTTTAACTTGGGTTGATAAATATTGCTAACAGCTGGATTTGTGCAGAAGATGTCTTTTCCCATTTCTACCCTTTGCAAGTAGAAAATGAATGGGCAACAAAACAGATATATCACATCTTTCAAGCAGAGAGAATCAAACAACAGATGATGGATGTTTGAAAAGAGCACAAAGTCATTTGGTTTATGATTAACTAATTTATTTATAAAAAGCCATATAACACAGACACAGTGGCATAGCATTTCCTCTTTTGATCCTTGAAACAACGATGAAAGTTCTTTTTTCTGGCATGTGCTCTGTATGAAATATTGACAGCTTTGGTTAAATAATCAAAAATGGCGATGCTATTTTAAAGCACTGTTCAATTTTCACTTAAAGATAGCACATAATTCTTTCCAGTGGTGTAGTCTTTACAATATTATTGATCCTTTTCATTACTGTAGGAGAGTCATCAACAGAAACCCATTTATAGGATTCTCAGAAGCAACAAATAATAGGATTTGGAGCAAACACATAATAATTCTGTGTGTGGTCGAAGCCCCCAACTACACACTTTAAAAGATGGCTATGTCAGATTACCTTCCTCAACAATAGAACACAAGAATTTTCATCAGATTTTTAACAGAGTAAAGGCCCATTCTGCATCTAAGAGTCTGATTACATTGCATCAAAGTACAATTGAATATAGAATGTCTTTAATAACACTATAACCACAGAGTAGAGACAGAAGCATTTTGGGAAGGAACATTTATAAGCCTTCCTCTCATATGCTTATGACTATATGATGTGCATTTTTAATGTTTAAATGCCCACATTAGCCACCGACCTAGTTAGATAGTGACTGTATGGATGACTAGGGTATAAACTCTATTTTGACCTTCTTTAAGTGTGCCAGGAATACATGGTGGCTACCAGGGCAGTAGAGAACCCCAGGAGGGCCACTGGGACATCACTTTCATGTTTTGGTTTATAGTATGACAAACTAAAGAAGCTTTACTGAGCAGACTAGCCCAAGAAAACAAATTCCATTCTTGTTCGGAACAATTTCACTCTTGCTCAAAATAATTTTAATAATATTATCTTTGACCAATAGCCATTCAAGGAGGAATTATACACCCCTGGTCCCCAGGGCAGCCCTGGGAGGGAAGGACAAAGTGAGAATCAAAGTCAGAAGAGTCCTTAGCAAGGAGGCAGGAAGAGGATAAACCTGCATCAGTGTGAACAAAGAGTCAAATTCCATTTGTTTATAAGGGAATTCACAGACATAAGGGCAGAAGTTGCTCATGGAGTGTCACCAGCTCCGTGCTGCTGGTGACTGCTCCTGCCCCTGCCTTCCTGCTCCACTGTGGGGCCTTGGGTGTCTGCACTTCTTCAATTTCAGGGCATGTTCATGTGTAACTATGGACTTTAGCATAACTGTATAACAGAACATATTTGTGTGTGTGTGTATGTGTGTACTGGGGGGCTGAGGGGTCAGCTAAGCCAAAGAAGGCTTCTTATATTCTTTAATATAATACTGATTACAGGGTAGGTAGAGGAGGGGAGGGATAGAGAAACCATATCAAAAGAGAAAAATTCATCGCCAGGTTGGTCACAAGAAATGAGAAACCAATGAGAAATTTTCCAGCCATTGACATTTGTGATCTCATTGGTGAAGTTATAGACCCTCAAAGTAGATGTATTCAAGACTGTTACCATAGCATTGCTCAAGATTCAGCAATTTTTATAGATATAGTTGGTACATGCTCAGCAGAAATAATTTATTGATTATAAGACTGGCTACTTGTCCTTTACTCTTTTTCCTTTTCTTTCTCCTCTCCCTCCTCCCCCTTTCTATATGAAGATGAATGCTTCTGTGGATCTTGATGACTTCCCCCTCATCATTAGAATTTTCAACTGGTTGAGCCCACTTACAGCTATAATGAAAGAATTAAGATTTCTGATGAATGCAATTATCAACCATGATTCCAGAGGATCAGTAATAAGGAATACTACCCACATCCTTACAGAGATGAATTCAATATGTAGAATAAGATATATCTTTTTTGGACATAGCCAATGTGGGAATTTATTTTGCTTGATTATGCATGTGTGTTATAAAGGCTTTTTTTCCCCTTTTTTTCTTGATTTTTGAGGGAAGGTAGGATTGGGAGAAAAAGAAAACTAAGTATTTGTTAGTAGAAAAAAATTGTCCTTGAAGGCAGGAAACATTTTATATTCATCTTTACATCCCCAACACCTGAAATAGTCCTGGCATGTGGTAGATAATTAATAAATGCTTGTTGATCAATTATCTAAATGTAATATTGATGTGTGGACCAGGAACAAGTACATTAATTTTTCCTAAAAAGGAAGATACATCCATAGATGCTGTATTTCCATTACCTATCTTGATCATGTGACCTTTGTGGTCATAAATGGCCTCCTGGCCTACTGAATGAGATTCTGCCAACTATATCAAGGAGAAAAAAAAAAAAAAAAATATATATATATATATATATATATATATATATATATATATAGACTAAAACATTAAAAAGCTCAACAAAGTCCCAAATAGCTAAAGTTTTGAAGAAGCGCTTAATGTTTTAGTACTGAAAAAATAATACCATATGGTCAATCAATAAATAAACACATAATTCTCCAAAGGACAAATAAAAGCACTCAGATTCAATTACACACATTTTAGCCCAACTGACAGAATTTATTGTTTCAGGAACCAAGAATATACTTTCAAAACTGGTCCAAACTCAAGATTGGTCATATTTTAAAATTATTTCTTTACATCCTATACTTTCTTTAAAACTTCTCCTAGAGGGGCGGCCAGGTAGCACAGCAAGTAAGGGCACTGGCTCCAGTGTTGAGAAGACCTGGAGATCAAATCCCGGGCTCAGACACTTAGCACCCACCCAGAAACACCTGGCCGTGTAACATTGAGCAAGTTACTTAACCCCAATTGCTTAGGGGCAGCCAGGTGGCTCAGGGAGTAAGAGCACCGGCTCCAGTGTCGGGATGACCTGGATCAAATCCGGGCTCAGATACTCAGCACCACTCCCAGAAATAATAACTGGCTGTGTAACCTTGAGCAAGTTACTTAACTCCAATTGCTTTAAAAAAAAAAAAACTTCTCCTAGAGAGCTATAATTTAATCAGGCTACCCTGCATAGTGATGCAGAATGCAGCCCCTACATGGTTTAGTCAACAGAGTTGGAGAGATGCTAGTACTCAGACATCAGTTTCTGACCCACCTGGTAATGAAATTCTCTGAATTTAGCAAAGCTGGTCTTCAGATGACAGGCAGACAGTCCATTTCTAGGACCATAGTCTAAGTTTCTCCATCCTAGTAAGGCCTGCTTAAATTTGTGCTCCCCTAGTTTAGTCTTCAAGGCCACAGATTGCACTCCATGCCATAATATAATATTAGAACCAGAATTTGATATATGAATAAGTCTACACAGGTAGAAGAAAAGCTGAATGAAAATACCATCTAGAGTATCATAGATTTAGATCTGGAAGACATCTTAGACATTTTCTATTCAATCCCCTCATTTTACAAATGAAGAAACTTGGCCCAAAGAAGTTACCCAAGCTCACACAGCTAGTAAGTAAAGAATCAGTAATGGGTCACGTGACTCAAATTTTCTCATTACCAAGTTGAGAACTCTTCCCAGTGCACCTTTTTGTGAAGACACCTTATAAATTAAATAAGTAAATATGTAATGATTACCTGAGAAGCAAAATTGGGGGGGGGGAAGCAGACAGGGTGGGTGTTACTGTTACTGTCACTGAATCCAGGGAGAGAGGTAGCATTTTGTAGTGGAAAGGACTTCCTCTCAGGACAACTGGATTTGAGCCCTGGTTCTAATATCTCCAAGTTTTGTGACTTGAATCAAACCACTTTACCTCTCTGAGTCTCAGTTTCCTCATCTGCAATATCCCCATAAAGGGAACATTAATAACACTGAAATCACCTACCTCATATAGGTTTAAAGTGAAAAAAAAAATGTGATGTTAACTTCAAAGTGCTGTATCAATACAAAGTTTCTTAAAAGTCATTTTCACCCACAGATGATGGAATGCTTAAGTCAACTCATTGTTGATAATCTGGATGTGCAACGCTGGATATTTAAAGTGGACAATGAATTTGGAGGCAATGGGACTGCATTTTGTGACATTCTTTCCCATCTAAAGTGCTATAATTGGATCATTCACGAAAGTCACAAATACGGTGTCAGAGACTGGAATAAGAAATGGGCACACGTGAGTTTTTATTAAGTTATACTAGATGGGGAGATGATAAACCTGGGTTCTGGTTCTGTCTCTGGTGCCACTCACCTGTATGACTCTCGGCAATAATTTCACTTCCCTAAATCTCCCCTTCCTTCTCTGCAAAATGAGGAAGTTAGAACAGATAATTGTGAAGGTCCTTTCCTGCTCCAGAATTCTGTCATATCTTCAGATTGGCTGGAACCATTTAGAAATGAATATTTTACCATATTCCTTTGAAAATACTCACAAATTTCATATGTAACTATGTTTTTGTCATGTGATCTTAGTGATATATATGATTGTGTTAGCTATGTTTTCTTATGAGAGTAGTTCTCTGAGTGGTTAATTGCCATTTAGAAGCCTAAATATGATAGCACTAGCAAGAATCACAAGTTATTAAAGATAGTTAAAGTAGCTTTATGTGATTTCTGTCTTCTAGAGAGCTTTAGGAAAAGGGTATTATCCTAGGTGGTGCATCTCCACCATGACTAAACAGGAAATTCCAAACAAATGACCTGGAATCCATGAATTTTTTCCCCTTGCATGTTAGCTAAGGGAAAGAAGGAAGAAGTCTATCCAACAAATTCCAGACTCATCTTAATGATGGCTATTAGTTTGCACCATACTAGGAAATCAGGAAACAGATAGGTCAAATCCACCCATCTACAATTGGACTTACGAGGCAATATGATGGAATCATGATGAATGTGGAACCAGTATCACTTGGTTGAAATCCTACTTTTGGCACTTAGTGACTATGGGCAAGTCACCTGAGCTTCAATTTTCCCAACTGCAAAATAGGAATATGTGTTCTACCTATCATTCAGGGTCATTGGGAGGGAAATGCCATAAAACTTTGAGCTGTGACTAGTAGAAAAGCTTTTCTAAGCCTCTCCCAATTCCTGTACTTTTTTATTGGCCCACACAGCTGGATCTATACACCCAGATAAGGTAGAGTTGGCAGGAAAATACAGACATGCATATCCTGACTGTTTCCTTGCCTGTTCTTCTAGCATTTGACTGTAAACTTGGATCTGCATCTGCTCTGAGCATCCCTACTCGAGAGGTAGAGATGAATCAAGGCACAAGTGATGCACAGGGAGGGGCATGCTGGAGAGCACAACATTTTTCATGTTAAAGAGAAATGATAAATACATCTAGAGAACAGTCAGAAGAAAAAGAGAGTTCACTTTGACAAATGTTCCTATTCTCCCCATGATCTATTCTTTGTTGTTGTTTTTTTTTTCCTCTATCAGCAAAATGGACTGAATGCACTACCTGTCACTGAAAGCATTTTACATATTATTTAGAGGATACTGAAGTGAATTACTCTTCTGGAGAAAAAACTAATACAAGGAAAATGTATTTAATTTTGAGGCCCATAGAGGTTTCCTGTGTATTCTTAGGTCTAGATCGTATATTATCTTTTATAGGGTGTTGTTTCTTAAAGTGAAATTGTTGAACCTAAATCATCAGTATCATTATTTTGTGTGTTTTAAAAAATTGAGATTTTTTAATGTGCAAAATGCTTGCTTATCTAAATATTTTATGCCCTAAACCATTTAAGGGCATGTCTCATATTTAAGAATTTCATGCTGCTGTGATGAATTTGTAGGGTAACTTATAGCATAAAGTATTTGAAAACACCTAAATTGGGATAAGTTGTACATAGATTAAATTATGCTTCTGGTTGTAAAATATATTAGTTAAAATTCAGCTGAATTTTAATTGTTTTGAGCTATGGTTTTGAGCAATAGCAACACACATATTTGGAATGATTGGAAATGCTGATTGGACTCTGAGCCCAATGAATAAAGCATAGCTTAGCCAAATCATTTTTAAGAGCTAATTAGAAGAAAAAATGGATTTAGTAAACTTTTCATAAATTTAGGCCAGCTCTTAAACAATCTCTGGTAAAAGGACAAAAAAAATCAAACAGTTCTAAGAACCTTTTTGCAAATAATAGTTGACATTTTTAATGCCTTCAAAGTTAGAGCCCTTTTTGAGAGTAGAGACCTTTTCTCATAATGAATTGCAATCCCCATTGAGTTTTGCCATTGAGAGAGCACAGGATTAAAATCATCCTTTTGTTAACTGCGCACTGTCAGAGTGCTACATGGTTAAACATCAAAGCATGAGTTTATGAGCACAGGCATGTTTTAATGTCCAATTACAGGACGGAGACCTGTTTCTTTTGATAATAAAGACGTGTCATCAGGCCTAGCCCGGCACATACCAAACATATGCTGGCAGATTATTAAACAGTTCAGCTTCCTGATGAAAGACTATCCTGCAGGCCAGGAGTCCAGAGAAAGACTCCATTTGGGGAGAACTATTAGAAATGAGAATATGACTATAAGCACTAAATTATGTTAATACTTACAAAGAGCATCATTTGCATACTGGTTTATAACATGTTGCCATGATTTTTCTCATTGGTACATTGAAGGCAGCAGATTAAAAGTAAGGTTGTTTTGGTGTACTTGAATCAAGGCGAGGTTCTCTGCAGTCTAACAAAGACAGGGAGCCTAGATGTAGGGATGAGTTTGTGAAGACAGAAGGGCATTCTAGAATGATGCTCTCTGTCTGTGCTAAACTAAACAATTATTTAGATAGCCCTTTAAGGTATGTAAAGAGCTTTACATCTTAATTATCTTATTTGATCTCTCCAACAACAATAATAAGTAGAGTTTATATAGCACTTTAAGATTTGCAAAGTACTGCAGCTAGGTCCTGATTAGTGCAAATAATAACTCCCCTAACTGGTTACTTTATCTGAATTTGTACCACATGTTTCTATTGGGCTGGAACCAATTACCTTGTTCTATATAATTATAACTTTGCATAAATTTGAATGCATGAGACCACTTTAGGGGATTTCATTATTTGCACTAATCAGGACCTAACTGTACACAGTATCTCATTTGAGTGATCCTTTCAACCACCCTGCAAGGTAGGTTCTCTTAGAATTCCCATTTTTCAGGTGGGGAAACTGAGCTTGAGAGAGATTAAGCTACTTACCCTAGGTCACACAGAGCTACCTTCTAAATGTCTGAGGCAGGATTTGAAATAAGACTTTCTTGATTCCAATGTTACTCCACTACTTTCAGGGAGTGATCTTAACCCCTTCCCCCATCAACAGATTATCAAAAGCTATGCTAGTTTTATTGTTCTAAGTATAACTAGTATAATACAAAGGTTTTGGTTTTTGTTTGTTAGAAAAACAAAGCATTAGATGATAACTTTGTGGAAGGGATTGGGCTACTTTTCCTACTCTCCTCACTGGCTTGTTCCTTGACACTCCATCTACTTTGCTTCTTTCCCTTAATTGTATTGTCACAGTTTGAATACCTTCAGATTCTAATCAGTAATATCATTTTCCAGTTTTCTAGTAAGATCAGAACTGGCTGCAACCAAACTCTTTTTTCACATCTTTTCTGCCTTTTCCACCTCTCTGGGGCCCATCCTCCATTATACCCAGGACCTGATGTCCTCACGCTCTCCCTTTTCTCCCCTACAAAAGCTTGATCTTGGGAAGGAATCTAACCAACTTATTCACACTGAAGTTTTAGTGTCTAATGAGGACTACTATCACTCAGTGGCCTTTTTTTCATCTTGATAAGGACTAAGTTTTAAGCCAAACAAGAGCATGGCATCCATCACACAATAAGGTCCTAGGATTTTGGGGCAGTGTAACCAACGTCTCTCATAATAATTTTGTTCTGTAGCCTCAGTTTACTCATCTGTAAAACAGGAATAAAAACATTTAGTTTTCTTGTTTCAAATGCGGCCATGGACAGAAAGGACTGTGTGACCATAAGACACTAAATAAATATGAATTAATATTCCACCAACACGGAAGACTGGCTCTAGAGATGTATTTGCCCTGTGGTTCTTCTTTCATTGAAGAATAGAAAAGACTTACTTCTCTTTCTTTTCTGTGTTTTTTTATTGGGGTAGGGAAAGGAGAAATACATGTTTGTTGCTGATGCCTTTTGCTAAAAAGATGTTGTAAAAGCCGTTCCTTTGTGAACTGATCGAAGCTTATTTGTGTTTGAGGAGTGACTTTTAGCAGAGAAAACATGAGATGTGTCATGATGAAGTAGAATGAGTCTCTAGTAGACCAGGGTCCTCTAGTCTTTCCTCTGCTGTGTGACTATGCACTGGTCACTTCATCTCTTGAAGATACAGAACAAAATTATTATGAGAGACATAGGCTCTACTGCCCCCCAAATCCTAGGTCCCTGTTGGATGATGGCTGCCATGTGCTTGTTTGGCTTAAAACTTAGTCCTTATCAAGATGAAAAAAAATTCCGCCACTGAGGCATAGTAATACTTATCAGACACTAAGACCTCAATGTGAATGAGTTGGTTAGATTTATTTGATGGTCAAACTTGGGTTTTATATAAAACTAGCAAAAAAAAAAACCAGGCAGAAAAGGTAGATGAAATTCATGGCTTCTTGTTGTTTTCTCTCATTTTAGTTTGTGCTAGACATAGAGGAATAGAGGACAAAGCCTACCCAGTTCAGTGTGCGTGTGTGTGTGTGTGTGTGTGCGTGTGTGTTTGTATAATGACAGAGAGAGAAAAAGAGAGAGAGAAAAAAGCTAGAGATATGTGTATAAAAATACACATTGGGCTAGGAAGCATCCGTCCCTCCATTCTTCTATATGTGTTCTCTGTATATATACATATATACCTACAAGTGCACATATATTCATACATACATGTATACATATACACACATATGTAAGTGTGTATTATGAGGTACTGTGGTGCTGTGGATGGAAAGATAACTTTACAGTCAGAAGTCCTTGGTTCAAATTCTGCCTCTTATATGCAGTGACCCTATGACCCTGGACAAGTCATTTGACCTCTCAATTCCTTAAGCACTTTTTAAAGACTATAAATTATGGGACAATTTCAATCTACATCGGTAGAGGGATTTTGCTCACCAGACATTCCCTCTACCAATGAAATCATAAGTCCAGACAAATGTAGGTATTGATTACACATGTGTATGTTGTTGTGATTGTTGTTCAGTCGTATCCAACTTTTCATGACCCCATTTGGGATTTTCTCGGTGAAGATACTGTGGTTTGCCATTTCCTTCTGCAGCTCATTTTACAGATGAGGAAACTGAGGCAAACAAGGTTAAGTGATTTTTCCAGGGTCACACAGTTAATGTCTGAGGCAAGATTTGAACTCAGGAAGTGGAGTCTTCCTGCCTCCAATCCAGTCACTTTGTCCACTGTGCCTCATAGCTGCCATGTCTTTATGTACATGTTTATATACATATCTATAACTATACACATATGCACATATATCTATATACATATTAATTACTAAATAGCAGAAAGTTATCTCCATTAGATAAAAACAATTAAATTTAATGAATTAAGTTTTCTATTTGCAATTATGTAGTAAAGAGAAATCATTTGTTATTTTTAGAATGCCATTATGACTTGATTATAGATATCAACATATGAAAATGTTGACTGAGCCCAGATCCCTTAAATGGAATGGAAGACTTTAAAATTCAAACCTACTTGTAGAAATTCAAGCACATTTTCATTTTCATAAGACTACAAACGGTCTGTTCAAAGCAGACTTTGTTTAAACAATTCAGCTTCACAGAAGAATAAACATAACCCTGGATTAGTAACTTGCTCATAGTTCTTTTAGCATTTTAGCTGACATTCATGCCCAGCCAACATTCAGGCAGTGTTGAGCATGGGACTTGGGTTAGAGTTCTGATTCTGATGCTTACTGCCTGCATAATACTAGGTCATAAGACCCACCCTAAGCCTCAGTTCCCCATCTGTAACATAAGGGTTTTGGTCTGGATCCTATAATCTATGATTCTAGGAATAACTCATCCCATGAGAATGGAACACTATGTGAAAAGTAAGCTATTTCACTAGTATTCTTTCTGAAAGTTTTTAGTTTAATTTGGCTCTGTTTTTAAATAATGCAATGTTGTGAGTAACATTTGGAATGTTGTGATTATTATTTGATGTAATGTTTCTTGAGTACCAGCAGTATGCTGCACAGAATTATAACATAACCAGTTTCCAGCTGCCACTAGAAAGAAATCCATTAGCTAGGCCATAAAGATAAGGACAACTTAAGACTGAATGCACTGTTTAAAATCAGGTTTTCAAACATGAATAAAACACAGTAAGGGGGGAGGCAAAATTAATCCACGTATTTGATTAATTAATGTATAAAAATTATCTGTACTCTATCACATGCAGGATGTGTACTTTAAGAGAAAAAGGAGTAAAGTGTACCCAAAGTAGTCATATCTCAATTATCCAGAACAATTAGAGAATAAATATTCTGGGTAAGTGAAATTTCATGATAAGTGAAGATTGACATTTTTTAGCATGGAAACTCTTTTTAAAAAAAAATAACATTTTACCTTTTTCCCAATTACATGTAAAGACAATTTTTATATTCTTTTTTTAGTTTTGAGTTCTAAAATCCATCCTTCCATCTCCTCCCCTCCCCACTCCCTGAGATGGTAAGTAATCTTATATAGGTTATACATGTGTAATCATGTAAAACATTAGCATGGAAATGCTTTACAAATTTTAACCATTTTTGATTTTGTAAAAAAAAAAATCCTTTTGAAAAGTGTCCCACATTTCCTAGACTCATTGAACAAAGTATACATATACTTCATTATGTTAGAACCTGTGATTTCATTGGTGTGAGCCTTCCTTTCTCCACTGATGCCACTTGAAGGCCCTTCATGTTTTAGATGGCTGTGGCTAACACACACAAACGCACACACACACACACACATCCCATCACCAGTTCACCAACTCTCTAGTGATGAACCTCTTCTAAATGAACCACATTAGTCCTTAAGGATAACTAACACAGCATTCAAATCTTTTACTTTAGGGCATCCAAATTTATAATGGTCTGCTGATATCAAGTCCTTTCATATACCCATACTATTATGAGAATGAGGCAAAGATCTCAATGTTGCCTGCACGTCTTCTTTCTGTTTCTCATTGTAATGTCCTGTCAGTTCCATAGATATGGGGGCCTCAAGCTACACCATGATTTGGAAACTCAATAGGAGAAGGTGTTAATCCTGCATCTAGGTTACTAGTCTTCTGGCTGGGATATAGTCAGTGACAGAGAGCAATGAGATACCTTGATTCTGTTCTTAAGTCCATTTCCTTTTGGAAGGTAATCATTGTGGCAACATATCTGAGTCCTGGGACTTTTCTCACCTATTCTCTGTCTCTGTAGCTCTCTGTCTCTCCCTCTCTCTCTCTCTAATATATACATATATAAATAAAATATACATACACACGTATATACACATATATGTATTCAAATATATAATTAAAATATATTATGGATGATGAACAAATGAAAATATATATTAAATGAATTAATTTAAACTAAATGAAAATATATTAGAATGTATATACATATATGTATATTATGTACATATATGGACACACATACACATATTTAACATTTAACAAGACACTGTTCTAGGTGTTGCAGGTCATACAAAGAAATATAAATCATGGCCCTTACATCCAAAGAATTCACAGTCTTAAATAACAATATGTGGGATAGTACAAAAGATGTCAAAAAGCACTTCAGGTGCCCAGTGAGTGGTATTAGTGCTAAGTGCTCACTCTGAGCTAGGAAGACTTCAGAGAGGGGGTGAGCCTCCTTTTAGATCAGAGATCATAGGCTTCAGAAACAGGTTTACATAGTGAATAAAGAGCTGGCCTAGAAGTTGAGAAGAGCTGGTTTCTGGTGCTGCCTCTTAGACATCCCAGTTGTGTGGCCCTGGGAAAATCTCCTCATATCTCAGGGCTAGACAGCTCTCTAAGACTACAAATTGCAGAGATGGTATTGACCTATATTAGTAATTTCACTGGCAAGTTTCCTCATCAAGGAATTCTCTTTCCCATTGAAATCACAGGTCCAATCCCTATGCCTATCATAGGTTTTAGAGCTGAAAGGGACCTTAGGGATCATCTGGTACAATTCCCTCATATTTACAAAGAAACTGAGATCCAGAGAAAAGAATGTATTTTCCTTAGGTTATACATACATAGGTAGGTAAGTGGAAAAGCCAGGAATACCTCACAAACTGGTCTCCTGCTTTTTACTTACAAATCTCAAGTTGAATGGAACTAAAACTTGAATTTATTATTATAACCCAGGTAATAGTTTGTAAGCACCAGATCTCTGTAGGATTCTTTTTACACCTTCCTTCCTAATAGTCCTGTATATTTATCAGAGTTTTTGATGTTCAGTCATTTTTCAGTCATGTCTGACTCTTCAAGACCCCTTGGGTTTTCTTGGCAAAGATACTGGAGTGGTTTGCCATTTCCTTCTCCAGCTTATTTTACAGATGAGGAAGCTGAGGCAAAGAGGGTTAAGTGACTTGCCTAGGGTCACACAACTAATAAGTGTCTAAGGTCAGATTTGGACTCGGGCTCCTCCTGAGCTCCTCCATGGCCTGTAACCAATTCATATTTTTCTTGGAAGCTTTTGATGCAGACGTTTTGACTTCTGCTGGTTCCATATTTTGATCCTTTTGGTCCCCAAAAAAGGATTCTAGGGTCTGATTGTGCTTCCTCTGCTTGTTCATCTTGCCAGCCAATTACTTGACTTTTGAGCTCTTTGCCAGTGTAGAACTCTGCTTCCTGAGTGGAGAGCTGTGTCCCAAATTGCTGGGGTTTTTGCAGTTGTCAGAGATCTGAGGAGGGTGCCCTCTCTACACCCACCACAAGCTCTGGCACACTGGCCACACACCCCAGAACTACCATGCAAGACTGCAAACCAGATCCAAGCAGGTCAAAGCAAGAATGATTACCCTTTGAATGGTCACTTGGTCCCCCTACAACCTGCAGGCCAGGAGCTCTGGAGGGAGCCACAGGACAGCAGCTGCAGCCATTGTGCCTCTGCCACCTCTCACCCTGGGGCAGGGGCCAGACCATGCTCTTCTCTACCCAGTTCCAACAGAGTTCCCTACTGACCTTTTACTTTCTCTTTGGTGTTTATGGGTTGAGAAGTCTGGAAACTGCCACAGCTGCCAGTTATTTACTCTCCTGAAGCCTGCTTTGGCCAGTCTGTGCTGCTGGTCAGGGCCACCTGAGGCCTGGGCCCGGGAAGCTCATACAGGACTGCACTTGGCTCCCAGCTAGTGAGATGGTTCCTTTCTGCTGGCCTTCCGGGCTTCCTTCAGTGCAAGATTTGTTTCTCTCTGTTATTTTGTGGGTTCTGTGGCTCTAACATTTGTTTAGAGTCATATTTTGCAGGTATTGGAGGTGATTGGAGCGAGAGCTCAGCAGGTTTCTGGTTTTACTCTGCCATCTTGGCTCTGCCCAGATTTGGACTCATGAAAATGAGTCTTCCTGATTCTGGACCCAGCAGTCTATCCACTGTGTCACCTAGCTTGCCCATTTATCAGAGTGATAAGCTAATATGATTAACATCCTTGGCAAGCCAGTGTTTGAAAAGGGAACTGTATATAGTGTCAACTATATATAGAGCATGACTTACCATGGTTAAGAAATAAGACATTTTCTTAAAAATGAAATGTTCAAGGCCTTCATGTCTTTTAGTGTGGTGTTGGCCATGTGGCAGCATCTTGGCATTATTGAGAACTCTAGTGGGGAAATATCATCATCCTAGAACTCAGAAGTCCTTGGTCCTAGTCCTAACTCTGGTCCCTGCTAGCTGTATATCCATGGACAATGCACGTCACATCTTTGAGCCTCAGTTTCCTCATCTATAAAATGGAGGTAATAAAACTTATCATACCAGAGTGTCAAATGAGATAACAAATGTGTATAAGACATTGCACAAATCTCATACAGTAATGATTGTGATAATATCAATTATTTTTTAAACATTGAGCTATCATCTATACAGTGTTCTCTCCTCTCCATGATGACAGCAGAGCTGTATTTTAGCAAAGCTACATCCTGTTCAATTCAATGAACATATGTTAAGTCCTCCAGGTCACTGTAAAGTGTGTGTATATATATATTGGTCCAATAAACAATCCTTAGAAAAATCTTTTATATGGTTGTCATTTGTTTAACCTGAGATTGCTATGGATTTTGCAACTCACCCATCAGATACATGTACCTCTTCAGTTTCATATGCACATCATGATGTCGAGTTTTATATACTTCCCTTTTCAGTCCGTCATGAAATGTTGCAGTAAATTGTCAATTTATTTAACAATTTAACCTAATATTAGGCCCATAGGCAGGATTAGCTTAGTGTGTCGGTATCTTTTGGATAGCTCAGTTTTTTTTATCAGATAGAAGATTTGGAAACGTAGACAGATTTTTATTTGCAACCTTGAAAAATGTAGATATATAGTTGTTGTAGTTTTTTTAATCTGCTTCCTATTAAATATGAGATAATGAACTTCTCATTTATTCCAGATGCTTAGGGAGTGAAGTTGTTCTGAAAAACTAAATATCTAGATAACTAAGTATATACCACATCAGAATTATCAATTCTTTTTATTTTTTTTGCTTTTTGGAGGGTGGAAGGCAGGGCAATTGGGGTTAAGTGACTTGCCCAAGGTCACATGGCTAGTAAGTGTTAAGTGCTGGGGTCAGATTTGAACTCAGGTCCTCCTGACTCTAGGACCAGTGCTCTATTCACTGAGCCACTTAGCCGCCCCAGAATTATCAATTTTCAACACTTAGAATATAACAGAATATATAGCCCCCTCCCCACTTCTTATTAAATTCCTTCTCTGATTACTCATAATGATATGTGGGCAAACCTGGATTCTTAAAGGCTATATCATTGGAACAACAACTTTGGCTAGGTTCTGTGAAGCTGGGAAAGCTTAGTATAGCCACCTGATTACATGTCTCATGTCAGAGAACCAGCCTAAATAAATTTGGCGAGGTTGGTCACAAAAGAGTTAGTCACCAAGTAATTTTGTTTTGGGGTTTTTTTTTTTGGAGGGAGGTGATAGTAGGGGCCAGAAAAACTCATGAAAAAATCTAAGGCATTGATGAATTGTAATCTATATTGGTAGAAGGAAGATGCAGAGGGATAAGGTTTGTAGATAAATTATCAAAGAATTGATGCATGATACATAAAAAAATATCCTTAGCACTATGGAATGTAAATTTATCTTTCTTTGGGGATTAAAAGGTTTTGGTTTTTTTGTTTTGTTTTATTTATCTTCATCCCAGAGAACCTTGGGGCCATCATTTTATACATCAGTTATTTTTGTGTAATAATGTAGATGAAGAAGGTGTAGGGGACTGGGCTGTGCTCATCCTGTGACCCGACAACGAAGTAGCATGTTTGAGTAGATCCCTCCAGTCAGTTCATTTACTTGTCAATTAACTGCAGAAAATAATTCTAATGATTGAACCTCTCTCGTTGTTTGGATTCTGGGAAAGAGAGAATTGACTGTACATGGTAGGGAGCTGAAACGATTCAGTCCAAGAGAAGGGGAAGAGGTTCTTTCCAATTTTTCTCGTTCCAGTCGGTCTCCTTTCTAATTAGTACAGCTGATGCTCCATCACCATCAGAAAAGACTGAACCATGTTCATATTTTCCTTATCTCTGAGAATTCCTCATGATGATCTCTTCCAGTTCAATGGTTATCTTTATCAAGCTGCCAGTGTTTAGTCTGAGGTGGCTCTCCATTCCACAGGAAGATGACAGAGAATGAAAATTGCATCCCTAAGTTAAATTAAAATCTGGATATCCCTTCCTAGGACCTACAATAATCAGATATGCAAGCTGTTGGTTTGTATGTCCTATTGATTTAATATGCTTCTAATCAGTACATAAAGCTATAGGCCTGCAGTGTTAATTTTTCATATGCTTACAAAGTACCCTTTGATTTTCTGTCACACGTTAATTACAGCTTTTTGCCATTAAATAGGAAGCTTTGTGTAAACTAATTACTAGGTAATCATTGTCTACCGCAAGCGTGCTGTTTGTACCTTTTATTTTATTCTAAAAATGCACAGATCTCACAGTCTGGGAACACTCTACCTTCCAGCCATTAGCTCTCACTAATTCATAGCATTATTGTGTTAGGATTGTAGGAGTTGTAATTGTTGTGGTATCAGTGCTGTTAATTACCGGAGTAAACAGTTGAAATGGTGCCAAGGTCTATTGTACAAGGCAGAGAAAAGGAGGTTTAAATGTTACTTCCACCATCTGGGGACCGGAGGAGAGGCAAATGCTTGAAAACAGCAGTGAGGCAAGATCAGATCTTCAGCTCCAGGGTTTTAGGCCATATGGATCTGGAATAGTTTGAATCAATTGAATTTAACTGCCAGTTTTTAGCAATAACAGCGCGGAAGGAAAGGATGAAGCAAGAACAGTAAAAGATAAAAGAACTTGGCTAGTGTTCCTCTGTCCAGCAAGTACTTGTCGATGCTCTTTGGGAAATGTTTATTTTGTGAAAGACCACAAAGCAGGCCTGCAGAGAGTGACAGAGGGTACAGTCCAGATGAGCCTGGCCATCGTGTGCAGTGAGAAGCGTGATATTCTTAAGTCCCTTGTCCTTCTTGCCATTCTGACAGCTATGCTAAAGGAGGTTATGATGCAATTCTGGCATTTAAAAAAAAATTCAGACTTGTGCAATGTGTTCAATTAATTTCTCTCACTACAAGCAAACTAGTTTAAAAATCCATTCAGTTTTAAGGAAGTAAATAAGAGTGAATCCATCTATTTCTAGCTCATCTGTGCAAATATCAAGGTGTAGAAAAATTAAACTAGCCAAACAAATAAGGAAAAGAGTGGCTAAAGACAGGTAGGTATACATATAATTTTGTGCTAAATTAGAATATGAACCCTCCTAACTTTTTTTAGTCATAATTCTATAGAAATGAAAAATCAAGCAAAAATAAAGAACATTTCAGATTTTTTTATTTTCAAGTAGAGAGAAAGCAGGAATCAGCACATGCGCATGCGCACACACACACACACATACATACACACATTTAATACATTCATAATTCTCTGGATGGGAAAAATAATTTATTTTCAATAAATATACTTGCTGATTATATTGACTGCAAATTCATGATTTATTTTTATATCATTTTGAAATGGAGTTGGATATACTGGGTTGATATGGTAGATTTCATATCTTTTATCATTTTCTTCTAAATTTTGCTGTGTCAAAGTGAAAGCATTTTTTAAAAATCACAGTTGCTTGCCAGTGTTACTATTTTTTTTTTTAAATATCATTCAAAGAAAATGGAGGTATCTTTCTTTTTCTAAACCACCCTGGATTATTTCTTTTTTATTGTTCTCTTAGCAGATGTTGAAAGTTGTTCAGGGCACGGTGTAAACAATCCTTTTAAATAGAGATATCCCAAATAGTCGTTCATAACAATGAACTCAAAGCCATGTGTGTGGGTTTTTACGATGATGGTTTTGGGCTGGGGTAGCTGTGCCCCGCTTTTGTGTGTGCAAGCAGAGCTCAATTTAGAATCTGAAGAAGTGCTCAATCTTTATATATTGAAATCCCCAGCATGCCGAGTGACAGCGTGAGCCTGAAAGGAAAACCATGGCCCCATGTGGTGTGGAAAAAACGGAACAGCAGTTTAAGTGCTGGAAAGTTGAAAGAGAACTAACCTTCATTCGCTTCTGGTTGGGGAGAGCGGTTGTTTTGTGTTTTGTAAGTGAGGCATAGCATATGTGCCTCAGTTGGACAAAAAGCCTCTTGAGTCAAAGCGACCCCTAGGCCCCGTGTGTTGATCCAAGGCAGAGGCCTTGATAATGAGGGACAGACCCCTCAAGAAGCAGCGAGTCGCTAATGCTACATAAGTACAGAATTATATACACCGCATTCTTACCATTCTGTTTAATGTGAGCCTCAACCGCAGCCAATCGCTTGCCACCCAGCCGAAATGGGCCATTAGCTATCGAGGGAAAATTGTCTTTGCTGCTTTCAGCAGATGGAGCAAATATTTTACAAAGCAATTTTACATACCAAAAACATTTGTGTTCCTCGGTAATGGTGGCTGTTTTACATTATGGTACCTTCTACAGCAGCATAATTTTCCATCTCATCGGAGGCAAAGTTGGCATTTTTGATTTTAAAATTCTCAATTAACAATTAAACACAGAGTATTAAAACAGTCCTTAAACTTTAAGTAGGTGTGGGAAGTAGTTTATGACTTCCAAAGACATTTTCATTTTTCCTTCATCCCCTCAGCATATTTTTACACTCTAAAGAGGTTATGTCGGGTGAAGGGCTTACTGCAGGGAAATGAATGAGAACTTTCAGTATTGATGCCAAAACAAAGCAACCCAACATACAGGTCACTGGCCAACAATGGCTTCACATTCCCCTGTCATCAGTTAGACCCCAATCCCAAGAAGCCATGATTTGTAGGTATAGAATTTATTCCTTGAGTATTAGATAAAGCATAATGCCAGTGGCATTCAACCTTCCCACCTGTGCATATAGGAATACTAACATTTCTAAATCCAGCTCCCATGTTGGGAATCACAGCTAAGTCAAAACATCATCCAAAAAAAGGAAAAGAAGTGCAAAAAGAAAAAAAGAAAAGAGGAAGAATGCAAATAAGATCCAAATTTGGGGAGTCCATTTGTGTTCCTTTTTTGAACTTGGCCATCCAGATAGGTCAAATCTACAAGTACCACCACTGTGTTGTGACACCCTTTGGAGATGGCATCATGGAGCAGTGGAAAGAATAGTCACTTGGTAGTTGGAAGATACTGTCACTTCCAGCTTTGCCACAAACTAATTATCAGCCTTGATCAAGGTACTTTCCCCTTTTGGGTCTTAATTTCCCCACCCAAAAAATTTGGAAGTCAAAATGGATGATTTATAAGACCCTTGTCTTGGGCTAACAATGTATAATTTCTTTCCAGGTCACTGTCTTGCCTTTCTATATTTATGCTGATCTTTAGCTTCTTTCCCCCCCACCCCATATCTTATTATCGGAATACTATAAAATAAGGTCTTTTTTTCCAAAAGACAGAATTTGGATTGAATCTTGAAGGAAGGCAAGAGGTGATGGTGAGGTGGGAAAGCATTCCAGGTATGGGGTGCAAAATGGCACCATATGTCTGGATTCCCCTCTACCACATACTCAGAATTAACATAGTTGACAGAATTAGCTCTTCAGAAGTCACAATTGCTTTAGTCTTTGTGGGCAATGTTCAACTGAACATTTTTCATTTCTATAGATCCAGAATTTCATACAATAATAGAATCATAGATTTAGAGCTAGAAGCAATCTTAGAGGACCTCTAATCCAACACCTTCATTTTATATGTGAGGAACTGAAGTGATTTGCCCAAGGTCACAAAGGGAGTAAGTGATAGTTGGATGCCCTTTCCCTAATCCTGGCCTTTTTCCAGTGATGGGAAGCAAGATCCAGAAGAAAGAACAACAATCTCTCAGTTGGCTGAAATTCCTCATGGGTTTAGGGACCCCCCTCAGATCAAGTAACCAGAGATAGTTTCCTCCACTATGGAAATCAAAGTTAGTAGATGTTGACTCCAAATGTGTAAGTATGTATATTAGGCAAAACTTGAACCAGCCTTAAGACCGAGGAAGGCAAGACTAAAATTGCTTCCAGACTAGATACAGAATTGTGTCTGCCCATTGTCCCCAAATCATTCACTAATGCTAGATAGCTATCAATAGCGTCAACACAATTGCAACTGAATACAAATCTGGAATTAAAGTTTTTAATGAAGTTTATTTTTTAAATCTTAACAAGTATTTGGTTCCTATAAAGCACAACTCTTTTTCTTTGGAGCAAACCAAAGTCATTTGCTCAGTATCTTTTTTTCCATCTCTTCCTCTCTTTCCCCCCTTTCCTTCTCTTTCTCCTCTTCCTTTCTCTCTCTCCCTCCATCTGTCTTCCAATGAGGGATTTTCTGACTAATAAACAATAAAAACTAATACTGATTTGGCAAGCGCCAGACTTAGAGACTGAATCCTGTCTTATTACCTGTGTGACCCTCAACAAGTCACTTAACCTCACTGTGACTCAGTTTCCTCATCTGTAAAATGACAGAGTTGAACTCAGTGACCTCTGAAAGTGGTCTTCCAACTCTAAATCTATGATTCTGTGATTCAGCATCTTCCTGGAATGAATCACTGAAAAACTAAACTTGTATTGGGGGCAGCTGGGTGGCACAGTGGACAGAATGTGGGACCTAAAATCAGAAAGACTCAGCTTCCTGAGTTCAAGTCTAACCTGAGATACTTACTAGGTGTGTGACCCTGGGAAAGCCATTTAACCCTATTTGCCTTAGTTTCTTCCTCTTTAAAATGAGCTGGAGAAGGAAACGGCAAACCACTTCAGTATCTTTACCAAGACTGCACCAACTGAACAACAACAAAATTTGTATTGATGAGACATATCACTTAACTCCTTTGTCATGATAGTGTCACCTTCCTGAGATTTGAATTCCCTCTATAATTACCCTCCACATGTGGTTGTCCACTCTAATTCAAGACCTCCTGTGCTGGGGAACTTCTTTTTAAAAGATGCTCTAATTAGAAATCTCTTCCTTGACTTGAGTCAAACTACACCTCCCTATAACTTCCATTTTGGGGTCCATGAAAAATAATGAATGAATAAATGAATGAAAAAATATTTACTAAAAAAAAATCCCAAGGCGGCTAGGTGCCACAGTGAATAGAGCACCGGCCCTGGAGTCAGGAGGACCTGAGTTCAAATGCAGCCTCAGACACTTAACACAAAACTAGTAAACTGACCTTGGGCAAGTCACTTAACCCCAATTACCCTGCCCTCCCTCCTCTAAAAAGCCAAAAAAAAATTTACTAAGTGACTTGAAGTCAGGAAGACCAGAGTTTAAATCCAACCTCGGATACTTAGACTGTTTGAACCTAATCAAGACACTTAACTGCTCTCAGTCTGTTTCCTCATCTGTAAAACGAGGATTTTACCTACCTTACAGAGTAGTTGTAACATCAAATTTTATTTATATATATGTACAAATGCATATACACACATGCACACGTGTATATATACACATACATATATGCATGTGTATGTATATGTGTACACATATATGTATGTTTATATGTGTGTATATATAGAGAGAGAGACTCTGTGTGTGTGCTTTGCAAATCTTAAAAGTTCTATATAAACGTTACCTACTACTACTAGTATTATTATGGGAAGATGAGGATTCTGTCCCACCTGAGTCTCCTCAAGACTAAATATTTCAGTTCCTTCAATCTATCCTTGCATAACATGGTTTCCAGGCCTCCTCACCCCCCTCATACTCCTCTGGGCATACTCCACCTTACCAATGTTGCGTGGTCTTGCCACGGTGGAGTACAGTGAAAATATTGCCTCCCTCATCTTCTACTGCACATCTATTAATGCAACCAAGAATTAGATTTGCTTTTCTGACTGGCCCATACAGCCAGGTGGCCAGGTGACACAGTGGATAGAGTACTGGCCTTGGAGTCAGTAAAACCTGAGTTCAGACTCAGCCTTACACATTCGCTAGCTGTGTGACCCTGGGCAAGTCACTTAACCTTTGTCTACCTTTATTGGTAAAACAAGGATAATAATAGCACCTACCTCCCAGGGTTGTTTCAAGGATCAAATGATATTTAATCAAATAATATTTTATTTGATATTTGTAATAGTTGATCAAATGATAATGGTAAAGTGCTTAGCACAGTTCCTGGCAAATAGTAGGTGCTCTATAAATGGTGGCTCTTATTATTATTGTCGTGGCTATTGTTGAGCCAATGAGCTTACAATTTCACTACAACCTCCTGGTCTCTTTTCACAGGAACTAAGGTCTAGTCAGCCACTTTTCTCTAAACCTGTCATGGAGCAAAAGAACAGGTATGCAGAATTAGCTCAAAAAGTTAGCCTCAAAGTGAAGAGAGGGCATTCAGAAAGAAACAACAAAAATAGATAGGCCCAATTAGAAACAAAATTTAAACTAGGAAAGATGGATCCAAAAACACAGTCGAGGCCCTAAAGTCATCCACGGAGTGAATGAAGGACAGACTGCAGATCCTGGGGCAGGCTGGGAAGCTGATGGAGAAGAAGGGCACTTGCTGCTAGTAGAGGGGTGAGGTTTAGCTAAACCCCTGGCCTCCTGAATGCACCCACCCTGCCCTGAAGGCAGGCTTTGACAAGCCCACATCTGGGGGGAACCAGACCTAGTTATTCCACAGGCAGGTGAGTTTTTTTGGTCCTAGTGCAGGTCTTTAATTCATTCCATGAAAGGTGAAGAAAAAAAAATACTGAATAATAAAACCTAGTTTAACCATCACTTAATCTCTCTAGGCCTCAGCTTCCTTACCTTTTAAAGGAGGCAGGTTGGACTAGATGACTCTCTGGCCACTTTCAATTCTCATGCTATGACCCCAAGGACCTTGGGCAAATCAGTTTTCCTATTAGAAAAATAAAGATGATCAGGGTGGCTAGGTGGCGCAGTGAATAGAGCACTGGCCCTGGAGTTAGGAGGACCTGAGTTCAAATCCAACTTCAGACACTTAACACTTACTAGCCGTGTGACCTTGAACAAGTCACTTAACCCCAATTGCCCTGCCCTCTCCCCTCAAAAAAAAGGGGGGGTGACGATCAAGTTCAGGAAAAATGAAAATGTTTTGGTACTGAGGATACAGACAAAAATGAGACTTTGTTCTCAAGGAATTTACATTTTATTAGGGGAAATAACCTCTACTCACATTAATATGTAAATATTTAATATATGCAAAGTACACACAAAATGTAGGGACTTGAGGCAGTTCATTGGCTTAGATGCAGGGGATAGAGTATGGGGCTTGGAGTCTGAAAGACCTGAGTTTAAATTCTGCCCAAGACACTTACTAGTTGTGTGACTCTGGGCAAGTCACTTAACTTCTGTTTGCCTCAGTTTTCTCACCTGTAAAATGAGGATAATAAAGGATTGTTGTGAGAATCAAATAAGATAATAATTATAAAAACACTTAGCACAGTGCCTGGCACATAGTAAGCTCTATATAAATGTTAGCTATTATTATTAACATTTCTCAACCTTAGTTGTTTTTTTTTAATTGTAAAATGAGGATAATTATAGTACTTACCTCACAGGGGTATGGTGAGGCTCTAATGAGATAATATCTGAAAGGCAGTTGGAAACCCTTAAAGTCCCACAAAAATGCTATTACTGTTTCTTTATTATTATCATATACAAGGTACTTCTTGTTCAATCATTTAAGACATGTCCAACTCTTCATGACTCCATTTGGGGTTTTTGTTTTTTGGCTTTTTTTGGAGAAGGGAGCGTAGGGCAATTTGGGTTAAGTGACTTGCCCAAGGTCACATGGCTAGTTTTGTGTTAAGTGTCTGAGGTCAGATTTGAACTCAGGTCCTCCTGACTCTAGGGCTAGTGCTCTATTCACTGCACCACCTAGCCGCCCCAATTTGGGGTTTCTTTGGAGTGGTTTGTCATTTCCTTCTCCAGCTCATTTTACAGATGAGGAAATTAAGGCAAATGGGCAAGTGACTTGCCTAGAGTCACACAGCTAATAAGTGTCTGAGGCCAAATTTGAACTCATAAAGACAAGTCTTCCTGTCTCTAGGCTGGGCACTCTATCTACCGCACCACCTAGCTGCCTGTATCCAGGGTACATTCAAGGTAATTTAGGCAAGGAAGCATTGGCACCCGGGGAATCAGGAAAGACCTCATGCAGGAGAAAGTGCTTGAAGAGAACTCTGAAGCAACCTACAGACTCTTAAAAGGAGAAGGCAAGGAGGAGAGTACATTACAGGCATGAGCAACAAACTGCAAAACCATGGAGATGGGACATGGAATGTTATGTTTGATTAACAACAAAAAGGCTAGCTTCTCTGGACTGTAGAGTGCATGAAAGATAATAATATGTAATAACCCTGGGAAGGTGTCTGCAGTAACTGATCACAGTCATGAAGCTTATAGAGTAGGGGTCATCTCCACACTTTGGGGAAATCACCTTGGCAGCTGAATAGAGGATAAACTGAAAGTGAGAGAGACTATGTGGTGTATGATGAGTTTATGATTTAACCAAGGCTTTCTTTTTTTAATTAATTAATTAATTTTTAGTTTTCAACATTCATTTCCACAAGATGTTAAGTTACAATTTTCTCTCTCCCTGTCTTTCCTCTACCACCCACCCCAAAATAGCAAACCTACTGAATACCCCTTCCCCAATCTGTTCTCTCTTACATCCTCCCCCATAACCCCCCTGACTTTCTAGTAGGGCAAGATGGATTTCTATACCCCAGTGTAACCAAGGCTTTGTTCCTTCCTTCAAGCTCTCTTACATGATACTGGTAGCTGGTCCTCCTGTGCTATGGTTTCTTCTGGCCACAAGCATACTTCAGCCTTGATATTTTCAATGGCCCTCCTCGCCTTGAGTCCTTCTTATAACATATAAAACGAGCCCATCTCCAAAGAAGAGATGAGTTCTTGCTTTTGATGTATTAAGCCTGTCTTTCAAAAAAGGTCCCCAAGAGAAAACACTAGAACTATTCTGCCATAGAGGAAGGCATTATTCTTTGCATGAAATATTGCTGCAATTCTTATTACTTGATCTGCCACTATAAGCAGCTGATCTTGGCTCAAGCATAGCCCGTCTGCTCAGCACCAAATACCAAATCCTCAGCAGAAATGGGATCCGTAAGGATAGCCTAGGCAGCAGGGGACATGGATGAAGGCCCTGCACAAGGTCCCAGAATCAAGAGCTACAGGTCATACCATATGTAAGCTTTGATAGTAGGACCTATCTAAATCAAATCCTTTTTCCCTTTATGAACTGATGTAGAGTAAAGGGAACTAGGAAGAATAATTTATACAATGACAACAGCATTATAAGGAAAAACAACTTTGAAAGACTTTAGAATGTTAATTAGTGCAATGATAAGCCAGGAGTCCAGAGGGCTAAAGCTGAAATATGCCACCTACCTACCACCTTGCAAAGAATTTAAAATAGGTTTGAAATGCAGAATGAGACGTACATTTTTGGACATGGCCAATGTAGGAATTTGTTTTGATGCACTAAGAATATTTCTCTTTTTGTTGGAGGGGGGAAGACAGGGCAATTGGGGTTAAGTGACTTGCCCAAGATCACACAGCTAGTAAGTGTTAAGTGTCTGAGTACGGATTTGAACTCAGGTTCTCCTGACTCCAGGGCCCATGCTCTATTCACTGCACCACCTAGCCGCCCCACTATGTATATTTCTTATGAAGGTCTTCTTTTTCTTTTTTTTAATTATTTAATTGAAAGGGGACAATGGGAGGGAAATATAATAAATACTTGCAAAAATAAATTATTTTAAATATAATCCTCTTCTTCTTTACCTACACACACACACACACACACACACACACACACACACACACACATACTCCAACTCATAAGAATTGAACATTTAATACTATGGCATCTCTCTTCCCTCTGCCTTTTTCCCAGAGTTTATCATGTCCCCAAGTAGGCAAGCTCTGTTGAACCCTCCACGTTCACCACAATCCCCACTGCCACAATTGTATATCGCCCTGCCAATGCCTTCAGCTGTGTACTTCTCATGGTGAGACATGATTCATTCTCCAGATTCCTACAGCAAAATTTCCTCTAGGATATTTGCTCCCTTGCTGTGGTATTTGTGAAGAGAAAAAACACATGGTGGCAAAGCGGAATGGTTCTCTCTCAGAGTAAAAGAGATGGCATGGCAGAGTGTCCAAATGCATCACAAGCGGTATTATTGTAATGAATTCTTTGCCCCCACACAGCGTCCTACATCTGAGGAGATCACTTTATAAATGTCAACTCATTAATCTTCCTAATACCCCTGAGACACAGGGATTCCCCATCAAATCAGTGCAGGAGGAAATCACATATCTGAAGGAGCTACCTGGAGTTCAGCCCTTTAACAGCCTGGTCTCCATTTGAGATGATATGTGTCTTCTTTGTTCCATTACTCCAACTATGAAAAACCATGTCCTTGCCATTTCATCAAAAGATAGGAAATAGAGGTTTCTAACTCTCAGAATCCTAGGATGCTAGAATTAGGATGGACTCTAGAGGTTCTCTAGTCCAACCTGAACATGAACAGGAATCTTTCCATATAACTTCACTCACAGAGAGTTCATCAGATTTTGAAAACCCTCAGTGGTGGGCAGCCAGCTGTTTCCCAAGACAATTTATTCCATCTTTGGACTATTTCAATTGATAGGACGTTTTTCCTTTATATCAAGACAAAATCTCCCTCTCTTCTACTTTCACCCACTGGTGCTAGCTGTCCCCTCTGGGGACAAAGAGAGCAAGTCTAATCCCTCTATCACATGACATCTCCTCTAATATCTGAAGACAGTTGATGTATTTCTCCCTATCCTCATTCCCTGACCTACCCACCCATTCATCTTCTCTTATCCAGCCCAAACATGCTAGTTCTCCAAACCATGCGCCATGATCTCCAGTTCATCACTTTGTGATGAGGTCATCTTCCTCTGGATATACTCCAGCTTGTCAGTGTATTTCTAAAAACATGGTGCTCAGAATGGAACACAGTTTTTCAGATATGATCTGGCCACAGCAGAATACTGCAGGGCTATCTCCTAGCTTGTTCACAGAATCACACAATACCATTGATGGCAAGAGGCTAAATGGAATCCAACTCTTACCTGAACAAGAACCCTCTTTACAATCTCCCACCCACCAGGGGATCATCCAGCTATTGACTAAAGACCCCCATGAGATGGAATCCATTCTGTCCTGAGGCCACCCATTCCACTTTTAGATAGCTGTTAAGGTGTTTTGGTTTTTCTGAATGCTCTCTAGTTTATTAACATCCTTCCTAAAATGTGATGCCCCAAAATTAAAAACAAAAAAAAACTCCATTACTCCAGTTGAGGTCTCTCTTCATGCAACCCAAGACGCCATTAGATTTTTTTGGTCTCCATATCCCACTGTGGATGCATATCCAGTTTATGGTCTTCTGGAAGCCTTGACTTTTCCTTTATAAAGCCATCCTCAATTGACCTCTGAGATTTTTACCCAGTGCTCCCACTTTGAACTCTGGATCCAAGCAGAACAAGTTTAACTTCTAGCTCCTTTCTCTCATTTGCAAGTTGCTCCTGGGAACTTAATTTTGGGAAGGGGACCAACTGACTTTCCTTCATTCCCCTTCTGGCTCTGCTTCTGACTCTGAACTTAGACACCATCTCCTCCATCCCCTCCTTTCGATGCATCCTCATCTGCCATTAAAATGTAAGCTCCTTGAGCTCAGGTGCTGTATTTTTTTGGCTCACACTTGTATCTCCAATGCTTAGCACAGCATATCACTATATCAGTCATTTCCATTATTTCTGATACTTTGTGATCCCATTTGGGGTTTCCTTGGCAAAGATACTGGAATGGTTTGCCATTTCCTTCTCCCGATGAGAAAAAGGAGGCAAACAGGGTTAAGTGAAGCATCCAAGTTCACACAGCTAGTGTCTGAGGCCAGATTTAAACTCATGAAGATGAGTCTTCCTGAATTCAAACCTGACCCTCTATTCACTGTGATACCTAGCTGCCTGGCTCATAGTAAGAGATAAATGTTCATTGTCTTGCTTTGGCCTTACCTGTTCTACAACACAGTCCTTCAGATACTTAAAGACAATTATCACGTCCCTTCTAAGCCTTATCTTCTCTACACTGAACACTGAATGTTGCCATATCCTTTAACCCATCCTTGTTAATTTGAATCCCCTAACCATCCTGGTTGCTCTCCACTGGATGCTCTCTAGCTTAGTGGTATCAAATTCAAATTAAAACAGGAGACTTAAGAGCCAGACTACATGTTGACTTAGAAAACCACATATTAGTACTAGCTGTTTTATTGTATTTTTATTTATTCTGTTAAGCATTTCCCAATGACATTTTAGTCTGGTTCAGCCACATTCAGCCCACATGTTTGACCCCTCTGGTTCAGTTCATCAATGTTTTTCCTAAAATGTGATGCCTCAAACTGAATCCAATAATCCAGTCATGGTTTGAGTAGGACATACTACAATGGGACCTACCAATTGTCTGTCTCTGAAAACTAGGTCTCTCTTAAAGCAACCTAAAAACACATTTTCTGGGTGGCTAGGTGGTTCAGTAAATAGAGTACCGGCCCTGGACTCAGGAGGACCTGAGTTCAAACTCAGCCTCAGACACTTGACACACCTTCTATGGCACCACCCCCCATATCCATAACCTTTTAGACCAAAGTGCTCCACACCGGCCTGCATTGTTTCCCCCAATTAGAACATAAGCTCTTCAAGGGCAAAGAGTTGCTTTGCTTTTATATCTGTGTATGTATCCACAGAGCTTGACACTTAACAAATAATTAACAAATTGTTTTTCATTCATGATTCAAAACTGACTTTGGGAAGTCACTTAACCCCAACTGCCCCCCCAAAAAAAGCAAAAAAAACAAAAACAAAAACCTACCTGTTCATAAAGTTTCACCTTTGGGGCAGCTAGGTAGCACAGTGAACAGAGCAATGGCCCTAGAGTCAGGAGGACCTGAGTTCAAATCCAGCCTCAGACACTTAACACAAAAATTAGCCTTGTGACCTTGAGCAAGTCACTTAATGCCAATTGCCCTTCAAAAAGCAAAAACAAACAAACAAAAAACATTTGCTTTTTTTGGTTGCCTATTACACTGTGAACACAAATGTTGTTTTCTTCATTGAATACCAGTGAAATTGATTTTTTTAAACCCAAACTTAATGCATTACTTTTAACCCCATGAAATGGCACCATCTTATAGTTAGCTCTCAGTTCTAATCTGTACTTGTACCACCTTGATCTGGAATGCCTTCTAATATTCCACTAAGGAGTTGATTTGATATCTACCAAAACTGAGTCAATTTTTCCCAAATAAGACCAGAAATTAGTAGGTAAGCAAAGAAGAAAGCCCAGCTTTTCTAGGCAGTTGCACGACCTGCTAGGCCCCCCTGCTCTGACTTTTCATTCTCCTGAGCAGGTGGCTAAAGAAACGCAATGCTTCATCGTTCCAGCCTTGGGGCACTACATGAATCACAGGCAATTGGTCTTTTTCAATAGAAGAGAGCCGTTCAATCTGAAGCAGGTATAAAACAAAAAGGAAGATAGATGTAGATTAAAAGGTTTTAAGGAGAGGAGAAAGAGCTAGTGAGATAGTGTTCCTCACTCTATGTGCAGGACTGTGCAGTTTCTATGCTCAATTATGAGTGTTATAGTAGTTTGGGGAAATCTGGTGATTTATGTTAGAAAAAAACTGGGTGAACTCTTACATCATGCAGGGTGATAGGGTTGGGGGAGCAGTGTGGGAGGAGGTAGGCCTATTGCTTTGAGAGCAGTTTTTCTTTCTCTGGTATCGCCAGGCACTGGCTCACCACATGAGTCTGCTTTCCCAGCCCATCTTAACAGACCTCCCCCTACTGTGAAGTGAGTCAACCTGAACTGAGCATAGACCAAGGCACTCTGGCAGCTTCTCATGGCCGTTTTGTTTTGTATGTCAAGCATTTACTAAGCTAACCAAGGTGCTAAAATGACTGAGACTATACTACCAAAATCCTTAGGACAGTCCAGAAAATATCCAGGTTATTTTGACCTGTCTAAACCACTTACCCAGATATTTCCCCTGTAGTATTCAGATTTTTTAGATGGTATCAGATTCAAGATAAACTGAATAATTTAGATATTGCATTATATTAGTCCTTCAAGGATTTATCATTCATTTTGTCCAAATGGGTACTCCCTTCACTGACACAACCCTCTATAATTGAGTCTTCAATATTCTAAATACAAAATTTATATTAAAGGGGGGTGGAGGAGGATGGGAAACATAACTTTTGGTATTAGGGAATTGAAAATGAATTTTTATTTGTATGATTTCTAGGGTCCTTTTCTGCTCTAAAAAAAATTCTGTGATTGTAAAGATCATATGTAGCTTAGAGACTATCTTCTCCACACCTATCATTTTATAGGTGAAGAAACTGAGGTGCGATGAGGAACAATGACTTAGGATCATAGGATCTTAGACTGAGAGCTGAAAGTGGCCTCAGAAGCCATGTAGCTCAACCTCCTCAATTTATTTATAGGTGAGGCTCAGGGAGGTTAAGTAATTTGTTCTATCTTTTCATACAGGTGATAAATAGCAGAGCTAGAATTTGAACCCAGGGCCTCTAATTCAATAGCTAGCACTTTTTTTATTTTAAAATTTCTCAGCAGGGTTCTCACCATTAGATCCCAAACTAAATCTATGCTACCCAAAAGAATTCTAAGTTTTCCTCATCTGAATCCATGTATCTTATATCATATGAAAAGCATCAGTTCAGTAGATTTGTATCCAGAGTTTTGCCCAACTTACAATGGAAACAAAGTCTAAATGAGACTTCACTTTAAAATGTTTTGCACAATCTGAGAGAAAAGAGATCCGGAGCTAAAGAAAGCAAAAATAAGTTGTCCCGAAAACAAAAGTCTTTCACATTTGAAAAACTGAGTGCTTTGGGTTTATGGAAGGGTTCCTCTTGTGGTTTATTTAGGGGGGAGAGAAGAGGGGTCTGGGAATCAAAAGACAAAAACTCAGTGGTGTCTGAGTTGTTTGAGTAATTCTCATGACCATTCTAACCTAGAAGAAAGATAAGTGAATTATCTGAATACCTTGTTGTTGTCTTCAGTCATGTCTAACTCTTTGTGACCCTGTATAGGGTTTCTTGGCGAAGATACTGGAGTGGTTTGCCATTCCCTTCTCCAGTGTATTAAGGCAAACAGAGGTTAGGTGATTTGCCCAGGGTCACACAGCTAATCCGTGTCTAAGGCCAGATTTGAATTCAGGTCTTCCCTACTCTAGCCCCTGTGCTCTATCCACTGAGCTACCTAGATGCCTGCCTCTGAATATATACGTGGAAGGATTTCAGGGATGAGGGGAGGGCCCCAATACCCAGCTTCCCAACCCAAAAAACCCTTCTGCTCATTAGCTGGTGCTTAAAGTTTCAGCTTCATAATTTCTAGTATGTTGCAGGGAAAGAGCATTGGCCTTGGAGTCAGAGTTGTTCAGTCATTTCAGTAATGCTCAACTCTTTCTGACCCCATTTGGGGATTTCTTGGCAAAGATACTGGAGTGGTTTGCCATTTCCTTCTCTAGCTCATTTTACAGATGAGGAAACTGAGGCAAACAAGGTTAAGTGACTTGCCCAGGGTAACACAGCTAGGCAGTATTTGCGGCTGGATTTGAACTCATGAAGATGAGTCTTCCTGACTCCACCTCCAGCGCTCTATCCACTGCTTCTGCCTCCCTGATGTTTAATAACCCCGTAACCTTGGGCAAGCAATTTAGCCTCCCTGGCTCTCAGTTTAGTTTATTTGTAAAATAAGAGGGCTGGATCAGATGGCTTCTGACATCCCCTCCATTTCTAGCTCTACGGTGCTTCCTGTCTGAAGGGATTTAGGGAAGTGGGCCTGCTGAAGAGGGAAAGGGCACAGGATGAAGTGGGCTGGCAATGCCAAAGAAAAGCTTGGCTGAGCAATCTGTTTTATCAAAGGCTGGCCCTCCTAAAAATCATTGAATTTTGGAGCTGATTTTAGAATTTAGAATTTTAGACCTGAGACCCAGACTTCTTAATTTTATTTTGTGTCATGGGTCCCTTTGTCAGTCTGTTGGAACCTAATAACCCCTTCTCAGAATGTTTTTAAATGAAAAAAAAACCAAAATATATAGAATTACAAAGGAAACTAATTCTATTAAAATACATTATCAGAATTTTTTTAACCAAGTTCAAGACCCCAGGTTAAAAACTCTTTCCTTAGAAGTTATTTTACCCTGTCCCTCCATTTGGCGCATGAGGAAACTGAGGCTCTGCGAGGCTACTTGCCTGGTCACACAGCCTGTTAGTGGCAAAACTGATTCCCAGTTCAATATGCTTTCTAATTCCTTCTACTATAGATATACTCTTCATAATACAGCATAGATGAGTCAAACCACTATTTCTGGGATTTCAAGAGGGCAGAATACCTTGGAAATATACAAACCAAAAGAGTCTGGGAAAGGGAGGAAAATTTCAAAATGTCTTTTTTCTGACTCTGGGTAAACAGTAAGCACATTTTTTTTGCCTGTTGGAGGCCTGGTTTTTAATCACTCCACAAGCAGTTTTCATTTCTGTAGTAAAATTGCTTGTGGTTCTATTTAATTTGTTTCTGCAGGAGCCAGCTTTGGAGAGGATCTCCGAGGAGCTGGCGGGCATTTTAGCACAGCACGCACAGGCAGTCAATGAGAAACGATTCCCTACATGGGAAAAATTCCTCCATACATTTCTCAGTCAAGGTAAATAAGACTACAAAGTTTCTCCTAAGTATGGGGTAGCTGTACTCTTTCATTCTGAGTTTGGGGCCATCCAGGGCTGGGGAAAGGTTTGACTTGCTTAGCTGTGTCATTGAAAGGCGTTCATTTGTAACTGGCCCTCTGCTGTTTTTGAACCTCCCATAATATTTATCCAGCTCTCAGCATCTTAAGTAAATAAGAATTGACTCTGAAAATATTCAAATAAGACAACTCCAGGTCCAGATTTTCATTTCCAAAGCCTACACAGTCTGGTCCTTCCTTTAGAAGTTTCTTCTCTTCCAGGAAGAATAATCTTCCTTCTAGTCTTCAGCATTGAATTCAGGATAGATTGTTTTTAGATGAGGGTCCTTCTCCCTGGCCCAGGAAATCCAGAAAGCATATAATCAACCTCATCCTTTTAATTCCCAACTAAGCTACAAGAACCTTAAAGGAAGGGAATCACGTGTTTATATATCCTTAGATCCCCTACTGCACTTAATACAGTGCCTTAGTCCATCAAAAAACCTTCAATAAGGGTTTATTATGTGTCAGGCACTGTGCTAAGCACAGGGGATACAAAAAGGCTAAAACACAGTTCCTGACCTCAAGGACCTCACATTCTGATAAGGGAAAAAACATACACACAAAAAAGTACATACAAGATATATGCAGTGTGAGTGGAAGGTCGCTCAGAAGAGGCACTGGCAGGAGGAGACAGCTGACAAGGAAATCAGGAGAGGCCTCTTTCAGAAGGTAGAATTTGAGTTGAGTTGTGAAGGAAGCCAGGAAAGATTAGGTGGAGGTAAGAAGGGAGAAGATGGGTCATGTGAATGAATGAATGAATGTTCTTCCTCATCAAAAACCTTTTTATGGTGGAAACAAACATGATCTCAAATCTATTGATAATTGAAAATAAGACCTGATGCTTAGCTGAATTTACTAAACCTCTACCTTTTAAAAAGCTTAAGTAATATTGTGCAGGGTATAGTACAGAAAAGAGTTTATCTGTCAATCAGAAATCATTGATTAAGTGCTTATTGTGTGCCAGGCACTCTGTTAGTGCTAAATATATAGACACAAACTAAATAATCCCTGCCCTCAGAGAGTTTCCATTCTATAAGGAAAAACAACATTTACACTCAAAAATACACATAAAAACTAAATACACAGTAATTTTGAGAGGGCTGGCATGAGTAGGAGGAGAATATCTCATGGAAGAAGTAGCATTTGGGCATGGGGAATAGTCTATGCAAAATCACATGCAAGAGAAATGTAGTGTCATAAGGGGCACATTCTATAGTAATCCCCCTGAATTACAGTGGAAGGCAGAACCGCTGACAAGTACATATGCATTAATAGAAATCTAGTGTCCAGATCATGGGAAGTAATCATTGCACAGTATTTTGTGCTCACTGACTCACATCTAGAGGATCATGTGCAATTATGAAAGCTACATTTTAAAAAGACCATTGACTGAGTAGGCAATGTAAGTAACCAGATGATAGCAAACCATGGTGAGGAGTCTAGAAAATTTATCCAATGAGCTACAAATGAAGGATCTAGTTATGATTAGCCCAGAGAAAATGAAGAGAAGATCCAAGGAACAACTTTCAATGTTTGAAGGCTATTGCTTGTAAGTGGGAACTGATTTGTTCTACATTGTTCTAGAATGCTGGACTAGAATTGATGGGTGGAACTCAACACAACCAATATCTATTCAGCATCTACTATGCAAGGCATTATTATGTTGAATGTTTCTGGGTGAGCAAAGATAAATAAAAAATTATAGTCCCTATCCTTAAAAGTCTCACAGTCTAGTGTGGGGTGGGAGCAGGGCAGACAAGACATGTACACAGTAACTGTAATATAAGTCTGAATATGAAAAAGCACATCAAAAGATTCAAATGGATTGGTGGGAGAGATTTGAGGCAGTAGTTGTTACTTCTAGCTGAAGGTATTTTGGAAGTCACCAAGAGATAAATTTTGACTGAGTATAAAGGAGTACCATCTAACAAATAAAGAGGGTTGTCCATGAGTAGAACAGCTTATATTCTAGAATAGTGTGTTCTCCATCAGTGGAGCTATTTTAAAAGAAACTAGCTGACTGTCACTCAGTAGAGCAACAGAATGGATTCACTGAATGAGAAGTTAGACTAGAAGACTTTATAATAGCCCTTCCAACTCCAAAATACATTGATTCCCCAGCATAAGGCAGCCCAACTCAAACCATTAAAACCACATATGGAGAAACAATCAGCTCTAGCTCTCTCTCTCTCCTCTCTCTCTCTCTCTCTCTCTTTCTCTCTCTCTCTCTCTCTCTCTCTCTCTCTCTCTCTCTCTCTCTC
>NW_027186296.1:36094335-36115985 GCF_028583685.1 Petaurus breviceps papuanus | reverse complement strand
CTCTCTCTCTCTCTCTCTCTCTCTCTCTCTCTCTCTCTCTCTCTCCCCCCCTCTAAATATACACACAAACACACATATACAATACATATTATAACGTATGGCTATATAGCTATAACTATATGTGTGTATATAGCTTATTGTCTCTCCATACATTTGAAATGCACACACACATCTATAATGTAGATCAAGATTAGATATTTCAATATGTCAAGAATCCATTATTTCAATAATGGAGATATTCCCTCCACCAAATAAAACAGCAATCCATCCCTAACTTAGGTAGACTATTCATTTAGTGAGCTCAGAAACATGTAACTTTTATGTTTTATTAATGTTGGGAAACAAGGGTCAGGGCTAGATGCAGGGCAGAAGCTGGGCCATGAAAAACAATAACCATAAGGGGTTCCCCCCCACTGCCAGGAAGTGGTGAAAGGGAGTGTAAGGGTTATGGGATTTAAAGATCTTCCATGCCCCATTGGACTTGCTGACGTAGCAGGAAGGGGCGGAGCAAGAGGAAGCGGAAGCCAAGCTAGCATTCCTGCGGTGGATGGCGGTGGTGGCGACGGTGGCAGCAGCAGCAGAGGCAGCGGCAGCGCAAAGCCCTTTTTGAGTTAGCCAGAATTTCTGCTAAGGACTCCTGCTGAGGACTGCCAGGGGCAGGAGCTGCTGGGAGCACGCTTCCCGGACGCTGGGTGGTTGCTGTGAGTGGGGAGAGGAGGACCTTTGCCTGAGGTAGCCTGTTCTGTTTTAAAGGCTTGAAAATGTGGGTGCTTTCTACTTTATCTACCTGTGCCAATGTCATAACTACTCTGATGGCTTTCACTTTCTGGTTTTGGGACTCAGTCTTTTGGTATCTTAATAAATTTTCTAGTTTATTCCCCCATGTGGCAAGCATGACGTATTTTGTGATGGATAATTATATCAGCATATTTGTAATCTTCATAGGCATTGTGAATATGGCATTGCTGATACAGGGAGCTTGTGAGTTCTTTTCAGGTCAAACTAATGAGGCTTCTCTAGGAAAGAAAATATGCTAATACTCCAGCAGCCCCTGCTCTATTCCTATTTTTTTCCTTTGAAGAATACAGAGGCTCTATTTGATTTCTAAATTGTCATGGGATTTTGCTAGGGTAGGTAACTGAAAATAAAACAAGAATGAATTTGCTTCCGAAGGAAAAAAAGCCCTGGTTTCAATGAGAAAACTCTGGTGGTGACAAGAATAGGGAAGGTAAAGTACATTGAGTTGAAATTAAATATTTTGTAAAGGAAGTCACCTGAAGAATTGACACACAAAGATGACAACAAAATCTATCATGAAGGTTGTTTACTCTATAAAAACATCTTTATCTAGCATTTAAATTGTGGAACATTCCAGTAGGCTCCTCTTAAAGAAGCATATCCTTTGTCCAGATCTGTGGGTTTGTTTGGTTTTTCTGTTTTTTAATATTTTCACAACTTTATTTGAGTATGATGGATTTCCTTTGTCATCCTATGTATTTTATTTTATGCACTTAAAACATTATTCTGAGAAGTGGTCCACAGGCTTCACCAGGCTTCCAAAGGGGACCAAGACACACAATGAGATTAAGAACTCCTATATTATACAAATTGGAGCTCACCCATGTATTCGAGGAGCTGATCTAAATTATTAGTATTTAATGGAACAACTCCCACTCAAAGCCTATTGCTTAGACTTGTGGACAGTGAGCCCTAAGATAAGCAAAGCAGAATTTAGAGTCAAATTCAAATTCATTCAAATTGTAGCTCTGGCATTTACTCTTTATATGACTCTGAGCAAATCACTTTACCCTTCTAGGCCTCAGTTTCCACATCTGTAAATGAGGGTATGCTTCTGATAACCTGTAAGGTCTCCTTCCATCTATATATAATTCTATAAGTAGAGAATATGTATTTGATACTTTCTCAGGGTCTCTCCTGCCTCTCTTTTCTGGGCATCTCTCCAGAATCCTATCCCCACAGGATCTAACTAGCTTGTCAAGCTTTCTTGAATCTGAATAGGAAGCTACTGAAAAAAAACAACATCTTCTAAATCAAAACAACTTAATCTCTATTGGTGGAACTTCAGGCACTATAATGGACTGTTGAAGAGAAAATTTTAAACAAGGACTCCCCCATAGTTCTCTTAAGGTCTTGTTACATGAGCAGTCATCTTTTCCTAAATTGGGACCCTCGTATTACCTCTTGGGAAGGAGTGTAGTTTACTGGAATAAACACTAGACTAAGAGGCACAGAGACCTGGGTCCTTAGTTCCATCTCTACCACTTTCTGGCTGTGTGACGTCAACCAGATCCCTCCATGTCTCTGGACTTTAATCTCTCAGCTATAAATTAAGGGGATTTGACCAGACCACAGGTTCTTAACCATTTTGGAGGGTTGTGGACCCCTTTGGCAGTCTGGTGAATCCTATGGGCCCCTTCTCAAAATAATGTTTTAAAATACATAAAGTAAGTAGGATTATGAAGGAAATATAATAATTATTATTTTTACAAAACAAGCTCACAGATGCCAGTTTTAGAACCCCTGGACTAGATTTGCCTCTAAAGTTCCCTCCAGTTCTAACAGTCTATGACAAACTAGGGAAAGTCAATATGGGGGAAAAAATCAATATGGATGCAAGTATATCCATATAATATTGTTCCCAGCTAATGATGTACTACAGAAGAAAGTCCTCAACATTATAACTAAATGTCTACAATAATATCCCCAAATCCACTCAAAACACATTTGGCCAATAGTTGACATCAGACCATCATAGTCTACACTTCTCCTCCTGCTCCCCTTCTCACCCTAAGCTTACCTTACCTCTACACTAGCAGCTTTTCCATCCTCAACCAATGCTCAGCTCCATTCCTGTAACATTGTTTCACTTAATAATCTGTTTTAGGAAGACAGTAAATGATCTTGGTTGAGATGTGCCTATATTTTTACCACTTTTATGAATCTCATACTCTTTCCTCCAGGTGGTGTGATCGAGGCATTTCCACCCGTTGAAAATGTCACCAACTTGATTGTGGATATGTTGATAGAGCCAACAGGAGAAATAAAGATGCTTTCAACAGGGGACCAGCTCCATGCAGATGGCCCTTTGCTCTCCTCTGGCAGCACCATGCCCCAATCATCAACTGATCCAGAGGCTCTCAACACATTATGTTTTCAAATAGGAAATGCCTGTAAAGATAGAGGCATCATTGGTTATATCTCTATTGACCTGGTGACCTTTATCCATCCAGAAACCTTGGAACAGCAGGTGAGTTTAACAAAGCCCTGTGAAATTTTGGAACACGTTATGACTTCCAACTTCCCATCATAGTACAACATAGAATAGGAGGGCTTAAGTACCTCTCAGATTCAGTAAACATCTGAGCAATCTGTTTCTCTAAATATGTCGTACACGTTGGTCAAGCCCATTACCTTTTTAGACCAAAGTTTAGACCCAAAGATATGAAGCCAGATGCCATAATCATACAGTGAAAATTGCCTGGATTAGCAACTTCATTCTATACTCAATAAGAAGTCTCAAAATATTTTTCCTACAGAGAAAATATTTTATGCTGCCCTGGGAATCAATAAGTCTGAAGTCTGTCCTAAAATACAAAATCTATCATTAGGATGGAGTCACAAGTCCTTATTTCTTTTCTATTCCTGGCATTACCAATGGTTTTCTTTGAGGCTTAAGATAAAGTCACTTTTAACCCTTCTGTACTTCATTTCTCTAGCTGTAAAATCCAATTTAAAATCTCAATTAGTAGCTTCTTCACACAGTTCTTTTCTTTTTTCTTTTTAAAAGCACATCTATGTGCATTTGTTTTAAGGTTAGATAATCGGATTCTTGCAACAGCATTTTATGCTATATCTTCACTGATGGTCTGGAATTTCAATCCTAAATGATGTTTCATGGAATCAGTTATGAGTTTGAAACCTAATCCACTATCTGTGAAAATATGGATAATTCATTTAAAATTCCAGGGCCTCAGTTTCCTTTTCTACAAAATGAAAGCATTGAGATTGATCTCTAAGGTCCCTCCCAGCTGTAAAAAACTATGATTCCCAACATTCATCCCAGCCATCTTCTGTGCATTTTAATCCAGCAAACATTTATTAGGTCCTGTGTTTAGTGCTAGGGGAAATAACAGGTTCAGGAAAACCCGCATGAAGTTTACATATCTAATAAAAGATCTTCACAGATAGCTATACAAACTAGTGCATTAGAAGGCATAAAACAAAGTACTATATAAGATCAGAAAGAGGTTTTCTACTTATATTTTAAAAGTATTTGTAACAACTTGGGGCAACCTACAGTTCTTATAGGGCTCCCTTGAAAATGCTGTCCCCAGATTCAAGTTATTCTGTAGACTCCTACACTCTCAAAATTGCAGCTTAGGAGCCCCCACTGCTGGCATTATATCTTCTGAACAAGAGGATGCAAGTATCTCAAAACAAAGGCATTTAATGGAATAGCATAGTAAGAAAAGTAGAGCTAAAACATCCTGAGTATAAACCTAGGCCACATTGTGCCACAAATATGCTGTTAATGGGAAGACTATCACATACAGGGAATATGCATAGCCAAGGTACACAGGTGGAGGAGCACCTCACACCTGTGATGCTTCAGGACCACCAAAGATTTTTGGCAGTATGACTGAGCTGTTACCTCTAAGACTACTTGCTGCTGGTTTCCTGTGAAGTTCAATCTTTGCCAAGAGCACTCTCTGTCAGATACTTAGTCTTTGTTGTGTGTTCTTTTCAACCAGTCTCTCACAGCTCCAGATCAAAATTATTCCTTTGTTTCAATGATCATTGCCAGGCCCAATGGACACATGGTTATGGAGGACCTCTCTGCTTCAAGCCTCTGGTTTTAGCTAAAGTTCTGTAAGCACAAGCAAGGTGGAATTTTTGTTGTTTTTTTTTTAGAGTTCAGTTTCCCAGGCTCAGGCTAAATTGTAAACATCTGAAGGATTAATGTCCTCTGAACCCTGATAATTCACAGCTCTGTTGAATCAAGTAGGTTTTGTGCCTTCTGGCTCTGAGCCAATCAGGGGCTGAGTCTTTGCTATATATTCTAGAAGGTTGGCATTTTGTTTTGGGGGTTTGCTCATGAGAAGGATCTTTTGATTTCTTGGTCAAGACTCTGAGTGGCAATTTGTTCAGAGCCCATGTCTGTGTTCCCTCAATCCAATGATGTATGTAAAGTGTATAGCAATATTGCTATGTCAGACAGCTGGAGCCCTATCTGTTGATCTTTGTGCTATTTTCTCTGCTTGTATTTTCTCCATGTTCAGAGTGCTGACCTTTCCCCTAAACTAGTGAATGTAATTCAAAATAGTTTTGTTAACCCCTTTTTTAGCAGTCTTTCCTTTAAAAGCAGATCAAAGAACCTGTGTTAGCAGGCCATCCTGGGCATGCTAGGGTGCTTTCTGTTACAAGTTCTTTCTTAAAGTATTATTTCTTCCTTTCAGGAAGAGTGGACACTTTTCATTAAAAGTTCTTAGACTTTTTCTACTACAGCTCTTCTAGAAAAAGACAGAAGGGGTAGCTAGATGGTACAGTGGAAAGAACACTGGCCCTGGGGTCCAGAGAATTTAAGTTCAAATCTGGCCTCAGATACCTACTAGCTCTGTGATCCTGGGCAAGTCACTTAACCCCAATTGCCTCAAAAAAAAGTCATTTTCCTTATTTAAAAAAAAAAGAAGAAAAAGACAAAAGCCTTAACATACTCAGTTATGACACTAATGAGGAAGCTCAATATCCCCACTCCCATAAAGATCAGTTTGTGCCCAGGGTTTTGGTTAAAATGGGAGTTTCTTCTTTTTCTATTTCCAGCCTCTAGCTTTAGCTGAAATTCTTATCTGGAATGCTATTTCTTCCTAAAAAGAGAAGATTCTTTTATTTTAAAACCATAAGGTTTTTTCTGCTATAGCACTTTTAGGAAAAAAAAAAAGTAAAAGCCCTAACATAATCAGTGATGACACTGGGGGAAAACTACTATCTGCCCCCATAAAGGTCAGTTTGTTCTTCAGGCTTTTGGCTAAAGTTGTTCTCTCTTACCACCTTCCCCTCTTAGATCTCTGCCTCCCTCCAAGACTCAGCTCAGGCACCACCTCCTGTGGAAGGTAGTTTCCTCTTTAGGAGAGTCTTTGGTCCCAGCACCGAGCTATTTAATCCATGAAACAACCACAAGACCTCTGTACTTGCCAGCTTCATTCTTATTTTTGTACTGTATCTGCTGGTCACTGAGGCATATGTCTTTGCTGGACTCCTTTTTGGCTTTACTTTGTAAATCTAGCACAGTGCTGTACTGTATAATCAATCAACCAACCAATCGATAAACATTTATTTCTATGTGCCAGCGAAGAACTTGGGGCACGCACAAAAAAAAAAGAAAAAAAGATTCTCTGTCTTACATTCTGATGGGGGAGCTAGCAAGTACTTAATATAGGAATCTATGAGATCTATGCAAAAGATAAAAGGTAACCCAAGAGGGAAAGGCACTAGCAACTTCAGGGAGAAGAAGGAGGAGAGGAGAGACCAGGAGAGGCCACCTACAGCCAGTGGTGCTTGAACTGAGTCTTGAAGAAAGCCAGGGATTCCAAGAGATAAAGGTGATGAGGGAGAGTCATCCAGGCATAGGGCACAGTTAAGGCAAAGGCACAGAGATGGGAGATGGCACATAGTGCAAGAAGAGCAGAAAACAGGCCAATATGCCTGAATTGTAGAGCACATTGAGAGATGTGATGTGTAAGAAAACTGCAAAGACAAGAAGGTGCCAGCATGAAAAGAGCTTTAAATACTAAATAAAGGGGTTTGTATTGGATCCTAGATGTGATAAAGAGCCACTAGTTTATTGAGTGGGAGGTTGAGGGGGTGGCATGGTCAGAACTGTGCTTAGGAGAATCACTTTAGCAGCTGGGTAGAGGATGAATTGGAATGGAAAGAGACATGAGGCAGGGAAAACAATTAGGACCCTATTGCAATGGTCCAAGCAAGAGATGATGGTGTACTTCAGCTAAGGTAACCTCCGTATGGGTATAGAGAAGGGGATATATATAGATATAGATATATGAAATGTTGTGGAAATCAAAATAAAATTTGGAAACTCCTTGGGTATATGGAATGAGTGAGAATGAGAAACTGAGGATGAGACCAAGGATATGAACTTTGGTGACTTAGGAAGAGGATGTTGCCCTGAAGAGTAATAAGGAAGTTCAAAAGAAAGGTAGGTTAGGGTGGAAAGGTAATGATTTTTCTTTGGGTCTAATCAAGCTTAAGATGCCTACTAGATGTCCTGTTCCAAATGTTCAAAAAGTAGCTGGTGACACAAGATTGGAAATCTGTAAAAAGGACTAGGGATGGATATATAGATCTGGGAGTCATCTGCATAGAGTTGATGAATGAACCTGTGAGAGCTGATGAGATTGCCCAGTGAAAGAGCGTAGAGAGAAGAAGGAAGGCTCAGGACAGCACTATTCCTGCAGTTAGTGGGCATGACATGGATGAAGACCCAATAAAGGAGCCTGAGAAGGAGTAGTCATACAGGTAGAGAGAGCAGTGGCACACATATGCTTCTTAAATGGATGAATGTTGAGTACTGGCAAGTAATATGTGCTCTGCTTCTACACTTAAAGGATGTGAAGGTCATGTCAGGGAAAACCTCCAGATGTGGAGTCACACAACTTGTATACCTACCTGTTAACCATGGGCAAGTTACTTCCCCTGTCTAGACCTTGATTTTGTCATCTGTAAAAGGCCTGGATGACCTTTAAGGTCCCTTTCAGCTTTCAGTCCTATGATCATGTAATTATTTGTAAAACCCTTGGTTTATTCTCTGGCAGTTTTGAAAATTGCCCACCATGCTCCTGTGCAAAGTGAGTGCTGTGATGTCTGTTGGTGTTCCAGATGGCCTGCTTTGCCAGCATAGAAGCAGCAAAATGATGTTCTGCATTATTTAACTGCTAAGTTTCATCATCAAGTTCTCTCTCCCTCTGTTTCTTCTATTCTCTTTAGCAAGGTAGAAAAAATAATAATAATAATGAGAAGGTAATGAAAGGCCTACCATTATGTCAAGGAAGACTAAAAGGTTGCTTTCTGTTGTATTTCTGTATAGATATATTTTCTGTCTTTATTATCCTATTGGTTTTTAACATTTAGTTACTTGCTATTAAAGCAAGATACACTTAGGTTAAGAGTTATTGCAATTGGAAGCATTTAGATTATTAGATAATCATAATTGTAATCCTCCTTAGTGTGTCATGTGGTTCAACTGATAATCTGATTCTGTAGATTAGAAAAGTTAAAAAAAATCCATAACTGCCTTCTTAGGAACTGTTTTGACAATGCAGAACCATAGACAAAATGAAATAATCTATTGTGTTTGTGTGTGCTTGTTTGTGATATAATAAGAATCAAACAGAGCCCAGCAAGTGTAGCACTCTTGGAAATAGATAATTTCAAAAGAGGTTAAACCTTTGCTCATGTTGTTGCCCCCTCTTCTCCCTCTCTCTGTCACACACACACACACACACACACACCTGGAATACATTTTCCTCTCCCCTCTGCCTAGTCAAACACTACCCATATTTCAAAAATTATTGCTTTCTCTACTCTTCAAACTTTGCTTCATCTTTCTCTAAACTGCCCCACAACGATTTAGTTTTTAATTATAGGTGCTATGTATGTCCCAGGAATTGTTCTGGGCAACACTGCTCCTGCCAATGAGAACTTTGCTCTGGAATTAATGATGTTGGGTTAATCAGGCCTCAAGTTCCCTAGATATGGATAGCTCTTTGATAAGGTCTGAACTAACCTGGTCCTGGGTATTCACTTTGCTCTCTGTAATATTGATTGCATAGAGGATGAGTGATTAATCCTCAGTCAGTTAATGCAACTGGATTTTTCTCTTGCACTTGGCTTTTAAAATAGTCAGGCAATAAACATTTTGCCAGGCTCTTAGAAGGGAGAGAGAAGGCATAGACAAATGAAGATAGCAAAGAAGAATTGGAAAATAAGGAAGAAAAAAGAGAACCATAGAAAGGAGGTCAGACTTGGCTCCCTGAAGGGAAACTTGAACAGTCATAGGGCTCCTCCAAAGAAAACACATGCACCTGAGAGCCAGTAATGGCAGCATATGGAGCTGGCAGGAAAGGTGATGGAAGAACAAGCAAAGGAAGTCCTAAGCCAAACTGGAGATGGAACAGAGGAGCAGCGGGGGTTAGAAACACAAAGGTGAAGGGGCAAACCCAGACACTGCTCTTCACTAGGGAGATAAGTGAAATGAGTTCACTATTTATCAAGAACTAACTTTATCCAGATAATGTAAACGCCTGGTTAAGGAGACCTCCTCAGTGCCAGAACAAAAGACTCATGGAGGGCAGGGGCCAGGGCTTGTGTCTCTAGGGTACTTTACAGATCAAAACCTATGACCCCAAGATCTAGGTTGGCCATACTTGCCTATTCCCTTTCAGGAAACTCAAGAAAAGTTAACAATACATCACTGCCTATATGCTGGACACTGCAGGGGATATAAAGGAGTAAAATAAATGGTACCTGCCCTCCAGTTATTTATAGTCTAGTTGGGGGTGGGGGAGACAGGATTAAAATATTTGCTAGGTTAAATAATCATAAAAGATTTAAGTAAATGGCAAGAGAAGACTGTCAAGTGACTTGACCAGAAAATGATTGCTATAATAGATTAGAGGCAACAATGGGTATTTCAGAGACACAGTATCAAATAGTGGAGGGAGGGCTATACTTAAAGCCAGGAAGATTGAAATTCAGACCCTGCCTCCCCACACTTACATAGGTAGCCACATGGCATCAGTTCTAGGAAGTTCAGGATACTGTTCCATCACATCATTAATCCTAGGGATGAGAGATTTGCAAAAATCTATTAAAAAAATTGCAAAAATTGCAAAAACTATTAAATCCACTTTTCAGAATGAAAAAACAAGACCAGCAGAGGTCTAATGACTTACTAAAGAAGTACACAAAGCAGTGTATTGCCAGGATTCATTTCAGTTATTTCTTTTCTTTTCCTTTTTCCTAGATCTCACTGCCTCTTTTTTCAAAAGTACAGAAGACATTCTCCAAAAAAGCACTATAAGATTTACATCTTATTATTAAAATATATATACACACATATGTATAAATATAAAATAAATATATATTATAAATATATAAATACATATGTGTGTATTTGTACATCCATACATATGTATATGTGCACATATACACATTATATAAAATACATGCACATAAAGGTTAACAGTATACCTCTAAATTAAAATTTAATAGGCCTTGGATATATATGGAATTGCCTATTATTTACTGTTTTTAAATTCTATGATAAGCACATAGTTAATCACAAGCTAATGCCTAGTGAAGGGAAAATAGACCCCAAAGGGTTTTAAAACATTAAAATAAAAGACTTGTACTTTTAAAAAGTCTACATCGATGTCAATGAGAGAAAACTGTAAAGGAAAAGAAAATGTACTGGGACACTGATGATGGTGATGATATATTACGCAGTGAAAATGACAAAGATTGCTTCTGTCACAGAACCAGACAACTAGCAGGAATCTTTGTCAGTCCAGTACAAGGCACTAGACTTAAGAGCAAAATTAAGGCTTCTACTTTAAACAAATGTGTTCACAGAATTCAGGACTGGATAATAAATCTTAAGTCTTGGCTAAAACTACAGACAAAGCCCATTCCTTTAGCCCCTGCCTGGACTAACCCATCCTACAAGTAGTTTTCTAGAAGTAGCTTTTAATATACATACATATATACATATATATATTATATCACCTTCATTTCTGAATATATTCTTCCCTGATTCCCTACCTAACAAGTCATCTTTTGTTTTTGTTGTGTTTTTTTTTTAAGTTAAGAAGGGGAGAAAAGAATGCTTGTTTTTCTTTTAAAGACCTGCTTTGGTAATGTCACTTCCCTTCTTAAAGGCCTGCTTTTAATCTCCTCATTTCCCTTCAAAGAAAATCCACACTTTTTTATCTTCATTTAAGGACCTTCTGATGGACTATACCAAGAGCAATCCCCTAGGAAGTGGTCAGTTGGGACAACCATTTCAGGTTCTACTTTCTCCCCTTTTCCCTGAAACCCCATCTCCACCACTGACTAGTGATTGAAAAATGACTTGGAAAAGGCATCTGGAGGAAAAGCAGAAAATGACTTCTAACTAGTGAAAGCCAGTGTGGACGCCTGGATTGGAGTCAGATAAAATGATTTTGTATACCAGTCCTGTTATTCGATGACCAGTGAGCTCTGAGACCTTGGGTAACTCACTTAACTTTTCTGGGGTCTTAATTTCATCTTTTACAAAATTAAGGGGTTGGACTAGCTGACTTCCAAAGTCTCTTCCAACTCTAAATCTTTTTGACAATTCAGCATGCAAGTTAATTTATGAATAATTTCTTTCTCCCTTAAAGGTTATCCTTTATGTTAATTTTAACCTGGTTTTACCTGTATAGTAGTGTTGGAAACACTGGGGTGATAGTGGCTGCAATGTGACTTACCTTGGTGTCCTTCCTAGTCCTACTTGCCTCTCCTGGGGAGAAGGCAGGGGTGGAATATGTCAGGATTAGACCTGAATTAGGAGTAAGTCAAATTAAAAGGGCCATAGAGCAAAACCGAACCTCAACCAAAACAATTTGAAGCTGTCAAGAGAGACTGACCAAGGTGGGGCAGGGCAAGTGGGAAGCAACTTAATGCTATAAAATTGTAAGGGAGAAAGGGCCTTCCTGACCACTCATGTCCTTTTCACCACTGTCAAACACCAATAATGAAGTGTAGTTGATTGTTACTTGCAACCAATGGGTCCCAATTTCCATGTTCACTACGTGGCATTGCATCCTGTCAAAGACTTAAGTATGATACGGTATTTGCACATGCTTCTATAGTTTCATAAATATATTTCACATGAATATATGCTGTATTTTGTTCATCTCTTCCACTAAACTCCAAACCCCCTGAGGTCTCTTGGGAGGCAAGCCTAGACAGCCTCAAGGTTCAGGTTCAGGACTGAATCAGATGCGGCCTTTATAGACCATCTAATAGTTAACAAAAGGAAATCTGTGTAGCCATAACTTGGAAAAGATATTCTTCAAGAATACCGATTTGATTCAGTTGGATACAGCCCTGTACCTCTATTAGTGTCCATGTTAGTACCCCAGTTAAAAGGGCATGTGTCAAACCTGAGAGACTAAAGCTAGGGACTTTTGCTGTTCTGGTGTTTGTATGTAGACACCAGGAGGAAGTTAAATAAATTAGAGGCCCAAGCCTCTAAGACCAAGTAAGTCTCAACAATCATTACCCCCTGGGGGAGATAGAAAGTTTAGATTGATTTGGTTCCTGCCCTCACAGAACATACAACCTAGTAAGGACATAAAGCACAGATAACTATATTACATGATCACATCATGTAATAAATTCATTAAAGATATGAAATGTCAGCTCTGAGGATGAAGATAATTACCAGTTGGGTTATCAGGAGACTTACAGGAAGAACTAGTATTTGATTTGGGTTTTGAAGGAGGGGTAGCAATCCAGCCAGAAAAAAGGGAGTATAGGATGACATTCTGTGCAGGAAGATTTGGCAAGCTCCGGATTTCAAGAAATAAAGACATACCTTATCTTACTCCAGTCCTGAACGTGAGCCATGAGGTTGTCCTGAGTCAGGCTTGTCTCACAAGAAAGCTCAGGAAATTTAGAGTTTAGTTGGGGAGATTAAAAAAAATACAGCATGGGGCAGCTAGGTGGTACAGTGAATAGATGCACCAGCCCTGGAGTCAGGAGGACCTAAGTTCAAATATGGCATCAGACACTTAACACAAAAAACTAGCCATGTCACCTTGGGTAAGTCACATAACCCCAACTGCCCTACCTTCCCCCTCCAAAAAAAAATATAGCATATCATCACATGAAATATATGTATGAAACTGAAGAAGCATGTGTAAATATTATATCATACATAAATCTTGGATAGTGGTGGACATAGAGATTGGAATGCATCAATTGGTATACCTTCCTAGACTATACAGTATCTACCTACAGTGTTTGTTGAACAATATACAAGCTATGTATTTACTCAGTTGTACCAAGAGGGTATAAGATAGGCACACCCTCTGCTTTATTATCATCCTGGGTGCTGACTTTGACCTGACTCAGGGAAGTAAACCTTCATCTATATATAAATAAAATACAGGTAACCAAATGGGTTGGGACCCTCACCCAGTTCCCTATGGTCCATAGATATTAGGGTTTATGTTGTTTTATATTGAGGTAGACAAAAAGAGCTGGTTGCTTCACTCTAGGGTAAGGAAATCCCAGATACCTCTGAACACAAGAGTTATGAGAAGTCTTCTATGAGGCTAAGCACAAGGATTGATAGAATTCCTTTGGAAACACAGGATGCACTCATGAATGTCCATCAGTCACTAACTATTCCTATCTGCATGTTACTTCTTGTCCCCTAGGGAAAAGGTGGTCTGGTCTAACTGGCTCGAATCAGGTAGAAAACACAGAGTAATTCAAATGACAGAGAACGTTTGAGTTTAACAGAGTAGAGTGCATGAAGAGGAGAAATATGAGATGAGAATGGAAAGGCAGGGTATCACTAGACTGTAGAGGGCCTTGAATTCCATACAAAGGAGCTTTAACTTTCCTCCCAAGGCAGGAGAAATCTGCTGAAGATGTTTGAGCAGGAGATCATCATGACCAGATCTGTGCATAAGGTGGACCAGATCTAAGCATTTGACAGTGGTATAAAGGATAGATTGGAAGAGGGATAAGAATGGAGAGAAGAAAATCTTGCAGGTATTTTGCACACAGAAAGTATTTAACAAATGTCTGTAGAATTTTATAGAATTGCTGATTGAAATGCAATGAACTTAATAAAGTAATAGCATTTGTTTAAGTTTCAGGAGTCTTGGTAGAAATGGCTAAATTAAATAATAACAATAATATGGTTACAAAGTGTTTTCACATCCATTACTAGACTATAAACTCCATGAGGGCAGGCATCATACTTTTTTGTTTCCCTTTTTGCACTTTACACAATGCACACAGTAAGTGCTTAAAAATTTTGTTGAGTGAATGAATGATCTGATCTGTTTCTCACATTACTCAGTGAGATTGGTAGGACAGGGATTATTATCCTCATTTTTACGATGAGAAACCTGAGATTCAGAGGTCAAATAACTTGTTGAAGGTCACAACTGCAACTGAAAGTGCCTTGTATCTATTGATCCAAAAGATGGATTTATGTGGGAAAGCAAACAAATGCACTTCGAATGCCCAATTGGTTTTCCTGAACCACCCACCAGAAGCAGAAGCTAGTGCCTTCCCTGAGATTCCTTTCCCCTTTCAGAAAGGTTGGCCTGCAGGGTATGTAAAACTGGGCAACAGCCTGTCTGAAAGGAGAAATTGGAATGGCCACTGAAAGAATTCTGTCAACATTTGACAGAGATTTAAAGAACAGATGGAGCCATTACCTTCTAGCTGGTCAAAAACCTGTTTGCAAATCAAAAACAAACAAACAAAAAATAACCCTGAAACCTGAAATTCCTCAGCAAAGCCCCCATCATTCAGCATTTGGACAAGGACCTTTAGCCCCACAGGGAGGAAGATGGCAGCCCCATATATTAGCATATGGCTATCAAGGGGGTAAACATAAGATTTCCTATACTCAATGATAAACCTTGGGCTTCTGCCTTGTTTCACTTTCTCCTTTTCCTCATAGCATAAGTTGAAATTTCCCACTTTTGCCAAATCCTCCCCGTGCAGCTTTTTTACTTAATTAAATATATAGGCAATTACTGACACCATCTGTCTTATTATGAAAAAGAACAAGAAGTGTCACAAAAGATTGTGCTTTGGAAAGGATTCTATTTTTAGGCAAATGAGAAATCTTGCTGTTACACTATTGTCATGTGAATTTTACAGTAGTCCCTTGATTTGTCATCAGGGAGGCATGAGAAATTATGGGTCTTAGACCTGCCTTAAAAGTTGTGGGATTTTTGTTGTGATTTTTAAAGAAAATATCAAGTAATCTATTGCTTTTTCAGCAAAACAAAAACTTAAACATGTCATTAAACATCTGTTACTAGTACAGTGTAACAGAACATTTAAAATACTTTAAAGTCCCTGAAAACCTTTATAAAGTTACATGAATCTTTTGCATAAATAGAATTGTTTAAGCAATGAGCAAATCCTTTTAAGCATGTATTTCACTTTTCTAAACATTGTGTAAACATTTGGGGCTTAATTCCTCAAGCCCTTATAAATAAATAAAAAGACTGATTTCTTGAAGGAGTCAGTACTATGCTATTTAACTAATAAAGCTCATTAGAGGTGCGATCAGCAGAAGTGACCGTGTTCATCTCTGATTATTATTATTATTTTAGCTTTCAGGTACTAGAGCAGAAATCAATAAATTTGGATTCAAGTCCAAGCTCCATCTCTGACTAGCTATGGGACCTATTTAAATATCTTTAGGCCCCCATTTTCCCATCTGTAAATTAAGGATAGTAATCCTTGCCCTACTCACCCTACAGGGCTACTGCCAGTGCTAGTGAGATAACCAATGTGAAAGTGCTTAAAACACTTGAAGAACTTTACAAAAATGCAAGGTGGTGTTATATCACCATTAATGGTGAGTCCCAAGCCATAAATGCCTTGTAAACTAGCAAGGAAATCCAATTTGATCTACTGATAGCATGCTTTCTTGAAGAAAGTGCCCAGTCCCTCTCCCTTCTTCATGTATCCACAACTGTGATGAAAGGCAGTGACCAATCTGCCCAATAAAACCGGAAAGGTACCTCACCCCAGAATTTGCTTCCGGGTTTCAGAATTCCCAAGGCAAGTTTTATCTTGACTGACATGGACCATCACTGTAAACAAGGAGCATGCTGGTCAGCTGAGTAGTTTTTTAAAATTACATTTTATTTTTAAATTTTCACATTAAATATCAGAAAAAACCAACTAAAATTATATTTAAATTAATTTAAATACATAAACTATGATAACTTTTCAGTCACTCCTTTTAAGTTTCTCTTACAATTCTTCATTTATTCATTTTGGTTCATGTTTCTTTACATATAGTCATGGTTAGTATGTACTCCATTCTTCTGGTTTTCCTTTTTCTTCCCATTTAACATTATTTCAAAATTCTCTTTCAAATTTGTGTATTCCTCATGCTTATTGGTCTTCATGGCAACATTATAAAATCACAGATTAATGTATCACAATTTATTCAACTTATGATCGAATTAAAGATTGCTTCCAGAACTGTCTTTTACAATTCTCTAATTCTTTAAGGATGATAATAAGCCTTGTTGGGTGCATATTGAGTCATTTTCAATTTATGTACTTAACTTGATTCTGAGGGGGAAAAAATCGTTCAAAATGAAGGGAAGCAGAACACCCTGGTTTCATTTCTCCACTTTAGCCTAGCCAATGTCAATAGCAAGAGATATCTCTTATAATCCACTTTTCCCTAAAATCTCCCTAGCTGTGCTCTTGGTGGGTCCCTAAGAATTATCACAATAGGAGCTTTTGGCATTCTACCTCAGGTAAAAGAAATATCTGCATGGCCCTGCTTGTATCACCCTCATTCTGATGGCAGAGTCAGGAGCCAAAAGGATTTCAATAAACTAGAACACTGAACCATATCTAATAAGATGAAATTTTAATAGGGTTGTCCTATAGGCAGAAGGGAGCCACTGAAGGTTTTTGAGCAGCAGAGTGGCATGTAAAGGACCTATGCATCAGGAAAGCTAACATTTGGCAACAATGTATGATATGGATTAGAGTCAAGGAGAGACAGGAAGCTGGGAGACCATCAAGAAGGCTACTGTAACTAAATAACTACTATATAAGAGCATATAATAGACAGCAGTAATACATAGAATAGATTCAGAGACCAGATTTGTAAGCCATTTGTTGCTGATTGTTAGGAAACTTTTACCTTCCTTGAATATAGTTTTTGGAAAGAGAACAGGAAAAGCTCAGAGATATAACTTCAGATACCAGTTGAAATAATGATAATAATAATAATAATAATAATAATAACTAGCATTCCTTATAACCCCTACTATGTGCCAGGCACTGTGCTAAGCCCATTACAAATAGCATCTTATGGGAAGTAGGTACTATTATTATCCCCATTTTACAGATGGGGAAACTGAGGCACAGAGCAGTTAAGTGACTTGCCCAAGATTGCACAGCTAGTAAACTGCTTGAAGCCAGATTTGAACTCAGGTCTTCCTGACTTCAGGCCCAGCACTCTAAACACTATACTACCTAGCTACCTATTACCTACCTTGGTACTACGACTCATTTTCTATTTCATAAAACTTCACAGTTTTCTTTTGCAAATATAGCAATAGTAATGATGCCTGGGGCCAATCTCAAATCTCAGTCAGATCACCAGTCTTATTTTTCCTGGTACTGTTGACTTATACTGGCTAAGTCACTAGACTAACAGCCTTTACTAGGGAAGACCTCAGCTGGAGAGGTCCTTATCTCACCTGCATAAGTACATCTCTTCCAACCCTGGGGCCATGTATTTGTGCCAGTCACTTAACCTCTCTTAGTCTCAGTTTCCTCATCCATAAAATCTGGATAATAACCACACCCACTTTCTGAGGTTGTTATGAGAACCAAATGAGTTAATATATTAAAACACCGTGCACATCTTAAAGTGCCTTATAAATGTTAGCTTTTTTCTTTTTAATTCTACATTTCCACAACTTTTGAAAGGGCCTCTTCTTCTGACAAGCCATTGTCTACCCTCTACCTATGGAGGGTAGTTGATCCCCACTCAAAAGAAACCACTATTACTGTATGTCATGTGCTTTCTTTATCAAATGGGACAGCCTGAAATAATTCTCCCTGATAGCAGCTATATAGCAAGTGTTTTTCTACTTTGAAAATCTATACAAAACCCCTTTGGAGATCATTTGTAGTATCATTAAAAGAACAGCTCTGAACTAAGGAAATCATTTACCAATCCTGACATTTATGTGTTTAAATTAAAGATTGAGAATAACTATATTACAGTATGGAATTACTATATTGAATTGCTATCGAAGCACCATATAGAATTACTAAACCTGGAAACCTGTAATAGGCTTATAAAAATGGTGTTTACATGTTTATTATAGTTCAGTATTCAATGTCAAAATGAGAGAGTAAATTCAACAAAGTACATAATGAGGAACAATGAGGAAAAGGTATTTTTAAAGACATCTTTATGACTTGGCATCTTCTGGAATACAAATCATTTCAATGTTCAGACCATCCATTTAGAGGGACAGTGAGAAGAAAGACATAGAGGTAGGGGGAGAGATGAAAGACTTGATGAAAAGATGAAAAAAATAAGAGTCTTCAAAATACTTGACATCAATTTTTTTTTCTTGGTACTTAAATTAGTGGCTATAGAACAAGGTTTAAGTTTTGAGATTTCCCATTCAAAGTTAATTTTAAATAAAAATTGATGTGTCAGTGAATTTCAGGCAAATACAGATACCTCTTATTGATAATAAGCAAATAGAAAATGACATTACTTCTGATAAGCATCAGTATAAGTATGAAAGATTTTCCCACAATTCAGAGAATTAATAAAATCACATCTAGCCCAAAGTATAAATAAATTAGAATCCCCTCTACAACTTCCCCCCAAAGAGATCATTCACTTAATGACTTTCAGTGATGAAATATTCACTGATCCCTGAGGCAATCCAACATGTTGGACCCTACCTTTGGGTTATCTGCAAATTTGACAGTGGTGATATGTATGTTTTCATTCAAATCAATGATAAAAATGATGAACAGGATATGACCAAATGAATACTCAGGCCACTCAAGGACTCCCTTCAAATTGATATCAAGCCATTAATAGCTATACTTTATATTAAACTGATTTTTAATTTGTTCAGCTGTACTATCACCAGCCCACATATTTTCATCCTTATCCTCAAGGATAACTAGAGAAAATAGGCAGCTAGGTGGTGTGGTAGTAAAACACTGGGTTTAAATGCAGGGATGGGGAACCTGTAGTCTCAAGACCACATGGGACAGGGGCAGAGACAAGATGGTTGAGTGGAAACAAGACTTTTGCAGCACTGGCTTCCACCTCCCCCAATTCATGTAAAAAATGACTCTAGACAAACTTTGGAGCTACAGAACCCACAAAATGACAGAGAGAAGCTAACCTCCCACTGAAGACAGCCCTGCAGGCTGGCAGAAAGGGGCAAGCACAGCACTCTTGGAGCAGAACACAGCCCCATGTGAGCTGGAGGTTTTAGCTCCAGGGCGGACTGACCAGCACCTACTGGAGGGACTTCAGATCACCAGCAGCTGTGGCAGTTTCCAGAATTATCAACCCATAGATGCCAAAGACAAAGTGAGAGGTCAGTGTAGATTTTGCAGGAACAGGGAGTTCAGGAGTGTAATCTGGCCTTTGCCCCCCAGGCCGACAAGCAGCTGAGGCTCTGTGGCCATGCTGCTTCAGAGCTCCTGGCCTGCAGATTGTAGGGGGACCAAGTGGCCAGTCTGAGAGGTAATCACTCTTGCTTTGACCTGCTTGGATCGGGATCACTGTCTAGGGTGCAGGTCCTGGGGTGTGTGAATAGTTTGCCAGAGCATGTTGAGGCTTCAGAGAGGGCACCCAACTAAAAGCTCCAGCAGCTGCAAAAAACCCAACAACTGGGATAAAGCTCCCCTTTCTGGTAGCAGAGTTCTACTGTGGCAAAAGGCTCAAAAGTCAAGTAATTGAGGGGCAACATGAGCAGCAAAGGAAGCAAAGCAAACAGAGCAATCCAACATTAGACTCCTATTTTGGGGACAAAAAGGAGCAAAGCATGGAACAGGAGGAAGACAGTGAAGTCGGAGCTCCTGCACCAAAAGCTTCCAAGAAAAATATGAGCTGGTTACAGGCCATAGAGGGGCTTTAAAAGGATTTTGAAAACCAAATGAGAAAAGTGGAGGAAAAATTGGGAAGAGAAATGAGAATGATGCAAGAAAATTATGAAAGGAGAGTCAACAACCTGACTAAAAAAAAATAACATCTTAAAAATAGACTAACTCAGATGGCAAAAGAGGCTCAAAAAGGCAATGAGGAGAAAAATGCCTTAAAAAGCCAAATTTGTCAGATGGAAAAAGAATCTCAAAAGCTCACTGAAGAGAATCATTCTTTCATAATTAGATTGGAGCAAGTGGAAGCTAGTGACTTTATGAGAAATCAAAATACTATTAAACAGATCCAAACAAATAAAAAAAACAGAAGGCAATGTGAAATATCTCATTGGGAAAACCACTGAAATGGAAAATAAATCCAGGAGAGATAATTTAAAAATTATTGGACTACCTGAAAGTCATGATCAAAAAAAGAACCTAGAAATCATCCTTCAAGAATTTCTCAAGGAAAATTGCCCTAATGTTTTAGAACCAGAGGGCAAAATAGAGGTTGAAATAATCCAGCAATCACCTCCTGAAAAAGATCCCAAAAAGAAAACTCCTAGGAATATTATAGCCAGGTTCCGGGATTTCCAGATCAAGGAGAAACTATTACAAGCAGCCAGGAAGAAACAATTTCAATATTGTGGAAACACAATCAGGATAACACAGGATCTGGCAGCTTCTACTTGAGAGATTGAAGGGCTTTGAATATGATATTCCGGAGGTCAAAGGAGCTGGGATTAAAACCAAGAGTCACCTACCCAGCAAAACTGAGTATCATGTTTCAGGGGAAAATATGGTCATTCAGTGGAATAGAGGACTTTCCAGCATTCTTGATGAAAAAACCAGAGTTGAATAGAAAATTTGACATTCAGATACAAGAAGCAAGAGAAGCATGAGAAGGTAAACAGGGAAAAGAAATCATAAGGAACTTATCAAAGTTGAACAATTTACATTCCTACATGGAAAAACAATAATTGTAACTTATGAAACTTTTCTCAGTATGTGAATAGTTGAAGGGAATAGAAATGTATGTATGTGTGTATATATATGTGTGTGTGTGTGTGTGTGTATACATACATATATGTCTATATATGAGGGTATATGGGCATGTGAATACATATGTGAGTGTGTGTATATATGTGTACAGGTATACATAGACAAAAGGCACAGGACCAATTGAATAGGAAGGGATGATACTTAAAAGGTGAAATTAAGAGGTGAGAGAGGAATATAATGAGAGGAGATGGGGAGAGACAGAATGGGGTAAATTATCTCATATAGAAGAGGCTAGGGAAAACTGTTATAATGGAGGGGAAGAACAGAGGGCAAAAGGGAATTAGTCAACCTTATTCTCATTGAATTTGGCCCAGGGAGGGAATGACATACTCACTAAATAGGGTATCTCACCCTACAGGAGAGTTGGGGGGAAGGGGATGAGAGGGGGGATAATGGAAGGGAGGGCAGGCTGGGGGGCAGGGAAGTTGGAAGTACCCACTTTTGAAAAGGGACAGGATCAAAGTAGAGAATGGAACAAGTAGGGGGCAGGATAGGATGGAGGGAAATATAGCCAGTCTTTCACAATATATCCACTATGGAAATGTTTTGCTTAGCTACACATGTACAACCTATATTTAATTGCTTATCTTCCCAGTAAGGGT
>NW_027186296.1:36058422-36094235 GCF_028583685.1 Petaurus breviceps papuanus | reverse complement strand
TATATATATATATATATATATATATATATATATATATATATATACACTATTATTACTATTACTTTACATGCAACTGGGAAATAAGATATACAGGCACTGGGGCATAAAGATCCACTGTGCCCTACTGGAAAGTGGGAGGAGGGATGGGGAAGGTATGGGAGACAGCAGATTGGGGGAGGGGATATTCAGTGAGATTGCTATTTTGGGGTGGTGGGTAGGGGAAAAATGGGGAGAAAATTTGTAACTCAAAACCTTGTGGAAATGAATGATGTAAACTAAAAAATAAAAAGGAGAGAGAGTAAAATAATAAAAAAAATTTTTTATAAGACCACATGGGGCCCTCTAGGTCCTCAAGTGTGGCCCTTTGACTGAATTCAAACTTCACAGAAGAAATTCCTTTAATAAAAGGACTTGGACTCAGTGAAAAGGCCACACCTGAGGACTTCAAGGCCACAGTTTCTCTATCCCTGAGTCAGGAGGACCTATGACCTCAGACATTGTTATCTATATGACCCTAGAAAATTCACTTAACCTCTGTGTGCCTCAATTTCCTCATCTATAAAATGGAAATAAAAATACCCACCTCCCAGGGCTGTTGTGATGATAAAGTGAGATGATATTTGTATAATGCTTTGTAAACCTTAAAAGTGCTACATAAACATTACTAATATTATTATGGGGGAGTTCAAATCCAGCCTCAGACACTTAACACTTATTAGCCATGTGACCTTAGGCAAGTCACTTAACCCCATTTGCCCCTCCAAAAAAAAGCAAAATAATAATAATATGAATATTGTTGTTGGGTCATTTCAGTCATGTTCTACTCTTTGTAACTCTATTGGGGGTTTTCTTGGCAAAGACACTAGAGTAGTTTGCCATTTCCTTCTCCTATTCATTTTACAGAAAAGGGAACTGAGGCAAACAGGGTTAAGTGACTTGCCCAGGGTCATTCAGTTAGTGTCTGAGGCCAGATCTAAACTCAAGCCCAGGACTTTATTCACTGCACCACCTAGTCACCCATTATTGTGAGAGGTCTTGCTTAAATTCAGTACAGTAGGTTATGATAGTGCATTGACCAATCAACCTTATCAAGATAGGAAATGGGGCTTGTCTGGTGTTACTTATTCTCCAGAAATATATGCTGGCTCTCCCTGATCATCATTTTCATTTATACATGGTCACATGTTGTGTTTTATCAGTACAGTCAAGAGTTTTGCCAGGAATCAAAATCAAGTTTAGAATGTTTAGTGGAATGAGCTCCACCTGGACTAGGAATCAGGAAATGTAGGCTCAGTTCCTGACTCCATCATTTCCTGGCTGCATGACCCAAGCCAGGCATTTAGCATCCCCAAAGCTTAGTTTCTTTATCCGTGCTGCTTCTTGTATGTACCTGTACATACTTATACATATAACAAGGTTATAATAAACCTTGCAGCATCATAGAACTGAGAGGCCATTGTTCTGTAACTTAAAGAATCTATCTGCTTCCCCCTTTGTGAGTACTGAATAAAATTTACTCCACTTTGCTCTGGAGACTAGAGATATTAGTCTGTTTTTCAAAGATCACCAATAGTGGGTCAACAATCACCTCCCCCAGCTCTCTTGATATCTTAAGTCTGGAGATTTTAACTCATTGAAGGTAATCTTATTTCTTAATTCATCTTGGGTTTCAAATCCTTGTTAATAATTTTTGTTTCTATCCTAGTCCTATAATATTTCTTCTTGATAGAGGAAATCAAAGTAAGAGGTGAACTGTTCTTCCTTCTTTCCTTTACCTGTTATCATTGTCCCATCTGCCCTGAGAAGCTCAAGGATGCTTTCTTTCTTTGGTGTGCTCCTTAACCCCAGAAAAGCTAAGAAAGAAAGAAAGAAAAAACTGTCTTTTTGGTGCTTTTAGCAAATTTACTACCAGCTTCAGTTTCTCCTGAACTTTAGTGCTCCTGAAACTATACTTATAGGACCCTGGGGTAGATGAGGTGTTCAGAGGGCTTGCTGAGCCCTTTTCAGGGCTATGCATCCACCTTCGGTATCCAATTGTCACCCAATTCTCACCTGTGACTTCAAGAAGTTGTAGCCTGGGGGGGCGGAGCCAAGATGGCAGAGTAGAAACAGGATTTGAATGCAGCTCTAGCTTCCGCCCCCTCCAATACATGTAAAAAATGACTCTAAACAAACTTTAGAGCTACAGAACCCACAAAATGACAGAGAGAAACAAATTTCCTGCTGAAGGAAGCCTGTTGGGCTGGCAGGAAGGGTCCATCACAGTGCACTAGAAGCCCTGAGTGAGCCTGCAGTTTTAGCCCCAGGGCAGCCCCAACCAGTGGCGGCTGGGGTGGACTTCAGGAGAGTGGATCACTTACTAGCTGTAGTGGTTTCCAGACTTAGTCCACAAATGCCAAAGATAAAGTAAAAGGTCAGTGTGGAACTTTATTCAAATAGGGAGAGTGTGGCCCAGCTGCTACCACCAAAGTGAGAAGTAGTGGAGGCATGGCGGCTGCAGCTGTGTGGCTGCTTCCAGAGCTCCTTGCCTGCAGACTGTAGGGGGACCAAGTGACCATTCAGAAGCTAAGCTCTCTTGCTTTGACCTGCTTGAATCCGGATCATGGTCTTGGGTGGTGGTCCTGGGGTGTGTGACCAGTGAGCCAGAGTTTGTGGGGGCTGTAGAAAGGGTGCCCATCTAATAGCTCTGGCAGCTGCAAAAACCCCCAGCGATTTGGGACATATCTCCATTTTGGAAGCAGAGTTCTACCATGGCAAAGAGCTCAAAAGTCAAGTAATTGGCTGACAATATGAGCAAGCACAGGAAGAACAAACAGACCATAGAATCCTTTTGGGGGATCAAAAAGGATCAAGGCATGGAGTGGGAGAAAGACATTGAGTAAGAACCCCTGCATCAAAAGCTTCCAAGAAAAATATGAATTTGTTACAGGCCATGGAGGAGCTCAAGAAGGATTGTGAAAATCAAGTAAGAGAAGTGGAGGAAAAATTGGGAAGAGAAATGAGAATGATGCAAGAAAATCAGGAAAAGCAAGTCAACAGCCTGCTGAAGGAGACCCAAAAAATACTAAAGAAAATAACACCTTAAAAATGGACTAACTCAAATGGCAAAAGAGGCCCAAAAAAACCAATGAGGAGAAGACTGCTTTAAAAAGCCAATTTTGCCAGATGGAAAAGGAACTTCAAAAACTTACTGAAGAAAATAATTCCTTCAAAATTAGATTGGAGCAACTGGAAGCTAAGGACTTTATGAGAAATCAAGATCCTATAAAACAGATCCAAACAAATGAAAAATAGAAGGCAATGTGAAATATTTCATTGGAAAAACCACTGACCTGGAAAATAGATCCAGGAGAGATAATTTAAAAATGATTGGTCTACCTGAAAGCCATGATCAAAAGTAAGAGTCTAGACACCATCCTTCAAGGTATTATGAAGGAAAATTGCCCTGATATTCTAGAACCAGAGGGCAAAATAGAAATTGAAAGAATTCACCAATTGCCTTCTTGAAAAAGATCCCAAAAAGAAAACTCCTAGGAACAGTCAAATTCCAGAGTTCCCAGGTCAAGGAGAAAATACTTCAAACAGTCAGAAACAATTTGAGTATTGTGGAAGCATAATAAGGATAACACAAGACCTAGCAGCTTCTACATTAAGGGATCAGAGGGCTTGGAATATGATATTCTGGAGGTCAAAGGAGCTAGGACTAAAACCAAGAATCACCTACCCAGCAAAACTGAGTATAATGCTACAGGAAAAAAATATGGTCATTCAATGAAATAGAGGATTTTCAAGCATTTTTTGATGAAAAAACCTGAGCTGAACAGAAAATTTGACTTTCAGATATAAGAAGCAAGAGAAACATGAGAAGGTAAACAGGAAAAAGAAATCATAAGGAACTTATTAAAGTTGAACTATTTACATTCCTACATGGAAAAACAATCATTATAACTCATGAGACTTTTCTCAGTATGAGGATAACTGAAGGGAATATATATATGTGTGTGTATATATATGTATGTATGTATGTATACATACATATATATGTATAGGAGGATGTTTGTGTATATAAATATATATGTGAGTGTGGGCAAAAAAAAGACAGCTCCCAATAAATGAAAGATAAAAGATAAAAAGAAGTTGTAGCCTGCACAGCAGCCACACTATGGAAAACTGTCTGGGCAGACAGGTTAAACCAGGCTGAGGGTAAACAACAGGCCACAAACCCATTGGCAAGTTAGGGGGGTGTCTACCCCAAGTATGTTAAGACTTTCCCTGAAGGAATGGGTGGATGAGAACAATATGTGCCAATAGTCATGAAGACAGCTGAAGCACTGTGGGGCAATTAGAACTTGGTCAGATATCAAATACACTGAGGACCACTGCATCATGGACCATTGCCAGACATCTTTACTTTTGTCTTGTCACCAGCCTTCGATGACTCTGGGAGAGAGTGAGTCCAGCGACTTCATGCAACTCTGCCTCATTTAAATCCAATTCAGGCAAGAGTCAAGACATCATCCTGTGATATTGCTAGTCCTCTTCTAAGTAGAAGGATAAATAGCAATATAGGACCATGAGTCTTTCATATTCACCCTCAGCCTTTTATAACTAAGTTAGTTGATGAGTACCCTATGTATCCACATGCATCCCTTTAGACTATTTTTCCTTATCTTCAACATCAGAATCATTTCATTTAGAGCTCTCATATGCCTTCAGTTGATTTTGCCTTAGAATTTTAAGCCATGTAATCCTATCCTTTCTCTGAACTCTTAGAAACCTGCTTTTCCAATTTAACATATGCTCTATATTTCACCCTGTGGAAACCTATGTTTTTAAATTTTTTTATTTGTAAAATATAATTTTTTCCCTCTGACTTTAAATAAAGAGCTTTTCCCCTTACCTCTAGGTATAAAGGTGGGATGGGTCAGCATGCAGTTTTGTTAAAAAAAAAAAAAAAAAAAAGGCTTTTCCTTAGGTGAATGGATAAAGGGAAGTAACCAGAAACTGAACAAAGAGTACCTCTTGTCTAGATAAAATCATAAGGCAGCTTGGTAGAACACACTGGCCCAGGAGGCCAGAGGAGCTAAGTTCAAATCCAGTCTCATATATTTACTATCTGTGTGAGACCAGACTAATCACTGAACTTCTGTCTGCTTGGGTTCTCTCAAGTATAAAATGGGGATAATAATAGCACCTACCTCCCAGATTCATTGTGAGGACCAAATAAGATAATATTTGTAAAGCATTTTGCACATTGTCTGGCATAATATAGTCACTTAACAAATGCTGATTCCTTCCTTCCTTCCCTCCTTCCCTCCCTCCCTTCTTCCTTCTCTGCTTCCCTCCCTCCCTTCTTCCTCCCTCCCTTCTTCCTTCCTTCCTTTCTTCTTTTCTTCCTTCCTTTCCTCCTTCCTTCCTTCCTTTCCTCCTTCTCTCTTTCTTTTCCTTGAAGTGATCAGGATATTAACCTGAAAGGATTAGCCTAGGACAGTTCTACCCTATTGGAAATGTCCTCTTCCACTCAATGGGAGGCACTTCCACTGCCCCTTAATCACTTTAGATTCTCCACACAGATCTCAAGGACAGACTCCATTTATTCCTCTAGAGGAATGGTCCAAGAGGATTGAGCTAGAGATTTGGTTGCTCAACTATTCAGAATGTTAACTTTGATTTTGTTTCTCTGGACTCCTCTGAATTGTCTTAGGGCAGAGACGTATCAGATGACATGAGAAAGCTCTCTCTCTCTCTCTCTCTCTCTCACACACACACACACACACACACACATTTCTGATGACTTAATCTTAAATACATTTATTTCTGATTGAATGGTAACTAAATCCAGAGTACAGTATCTGTATTTTTTCTTCAACATTTCACTTGCATTTTTTTTCCCTATCATGATGGATTGTTACTTCTTCTTTAAGTTCCTGTCATTCATTTCTGTCTTATCATAAAGTTTCTCCTCACTGGTCAAAATCAGGTCAAAAACAGCACTTCCCTTTGTAATTTCCTCCACCTTTTGAAGAATGAAAGTAGCATTAAAGCAAGTAAAGAATTTATCAAATGCTCCACTTCTAGCAGAGGGGTAGCTCCAGCAATGTGTCATAGTGGAAAGAATGCTGAACTTCATTTTAGGCGACCTGGATTTTAATAGTTGACAGATATTCTCTAGTTGTATGACCTTGAACAAATCACCTCCCTTCTAAGAGCTTCAGTTTCCTCATCAGCAAAATGACAATAATAATACTCTACTGCCTACCTGTCACTGTTGTCACAGAAGAAAGTGATTTGTGAACTTTAGTGTGCTGTACAAGTATGACTTTACTATTAACAATCGATGTCTTCCTATCACTATTGTAGCATCCTTCTAGGTCAGGTTTTTCATACATTTCCAAAACTCCTCACCATTTTATTCTGATGGACTTCTCTACCACAATATCACTTCTTTTTCTCCTTCTATTGATCCTCATCTAAATATTCTTTACTAGCTGTCCCTACTCAAGTTTGTAGATAGCTGGAGTAGTCTTCAAATTTTACTCTCTTTTTGACTTTGCTGGAATAATTCTTGTTTTCTCTTTGAATTTTTGAGTTCTGTATTTTCCATTTCCTGTCCCACCCCCTTTCAGGATTTCCACTACTTTATGAAGATTCTTCTCTTTAGTTGATAATTAGCGGTTCTAATTTCACTCCTTACCTCTTCATTCATTCAATTGTTTTATATAATCCTTCTAACCACTCTATATTCCTTCCATTCTGGGATTAAAATTGTGATTAGTGCAGCATTATTCTCTTCTTTGAGATTTTTCTCCTGGTATTATCTTATTCCATAGTACTTTGTTATATCAGTGGCTTTTCTTGCTTTCCTTTTCTCCAAAATATCTCTGCTGGTTGGTTTAATTTTTCCTCCTTAAGGATTTTCTTGTGAGCATTTTTCCCTTTCCCTTTTTTTGTTACCTTTCTTGCTATTTAAAGGTTTTGACTCAGAAGTTGAGTCTAAACATACTTGTTCAATCCTCTTTTTGGAAGTGTGAAATGCATTTTTATTTATGATGATAAGTGACCATTTGTAGAACACTCATATGGTGATTGTGTGAAGAAATGCTCCCAGGAGACCAGAAACAACTTCCTCAGGCAAAACCCAATGCCTCTTCACCAAAGAATTACTTCCTTCCCTCCCACTGTCAGTCACTGAAACCTGCACAATCTTTTTTAATTTTTGTGCTGGGTACTTGCAAATATTCCTTTCCTTGTGTCCACTGTGACAAGGTTGGGGTTAAAAAGTTTTGCCAAGGAATTTAAGATAAGAAGGAAATTTAAGCAAAGTAAGGTACAGAGGCTGAGCTGCTGAGCAACAAGGATACAGTCTTTTATTTGATAGTCTGATTTAATCCCATCAGACCCTGTCCCGAGAGTCCAATTCTTGCCCCTGACTCATCTACCTGTTTTGACCAGAGAAGTAACATTCTCCCTAAACATTGACAATGTCTTACTATTGACTAATGACTTCTTACTATTCCTTTACTCCTATATAATGTCTCAGCTTAGACCAGGCTTAGTCTGTGTAGCCCTAAATGTCTGTGCCATTTTAAAGAATAAGCCCATCTGTTTGGTATTCTCCCAGCATTCACCATTAGCTCACCCCTTTTTCTTCCATTCAGCTGAATTCCAGATCCTCTTACCAAATTGCAATACATAACATGCCATTGGGTATGAAAGAAACAGCAGTGTCTGCCATTTTAATGTTTTCTTTCACCTACCTCATCTATAGCAGTAGTTTAATATTTCCAAAGAGCGGTCAAGTCAAGCCAGACTTGGACTCGAAGCCTTTCCAGCTAGGTAGAAAACCTCCCAGGGCTTCATCTGAGCTGGCATAGCCTTCCAGAAGCCGAGGTAACCTCTGAAGCTACAATGAAACATCGGAGCCGGGCTGTAGTAGGGGATCTGGAGCACTATCTTTTTTTTTTTTTTTAATGGAAAGAGCCCATTTTATAGGCGTGCTTTCACATTATAAACACGTACTGAGGCAGCTAAGTAGTGGCTAAATAGATAGAGCCCCGGACTCAGAGTCAGAAAAAATCGAGTTCACATCCCACACAGTAGTCTGTATTACCCTGGGCAAGTTACTTAACCACTCGGAGCCTCTGTTTCCTCATAAAATGGGGATAAAAATAACATCTACCTCACATGGTTGTTGTGAAGAAAATTAAAATATTTGTGAAGCACTTAGCACAATGCCTGATACATAGTAGGTGCTTAATAAATGCTTGGGTTTTTTTTTAGTTGCTCTCATTTCATGAGATCTCTTTTGTAACAAAGCAACATGATTAAATAAACCCAATAACACAGTAACCTCACCTGAAAGCACCAGCAACTTCTACATCTGGAGCATCCCCCCCACCCCAACTCTCTTTTTAAAAAATTAACAGAAATCTGTTTTCTCTCCCTCCAACCCCTCACCCGATTGAGGGGATCGGATTGGGAGAGAGAGACTAGAAAAAACAAAGTCCTTTTAACAAAACAAATAGTTCTATCTTCAGAAAATATTGGGGATTACACAACAGCTGCCACTAGGTGGCACCCCACTAAGATGCTATAAAACAAGTAACCAACGCTATATACTATCTGCTTCTCTGATGAATTTCCAAACTAACAGAAAGAAATCTTTCCGAAAATGGAGTTGCATTAATACTTTACTATTTGACCTCTTTTATAGCACAATGCCCCAGCTTCTTTTAAAAAAGCAGCGGGTGTGTTATCACAAGAACAGAGACGTCAATACTGTCTGGGGATAAAATATTCAAAGGAGGGGGGAGAAAATGCTGGAATTTGGTAACTGTTGAAGGATTTGTGCTCTGTCTTTTATAGAAGTAAGACTACAAAGTCCATTTTTCAGCTTGCAGCCCCAGATAATGCTGTGATGAGAGGCAGCATGTTTCCTCCAGACACTAACTGTGTGGCTATCACCTTCACAGTTTCACAAAATAAAACCTCCATCAAAAATCCTGCTCTGATGTATTGATGTGTACCTATGGGGTCCAGTCCTCCTGGCTTCTATCTGAGCTCCAATGTCTCCATTATAGGTCACTAGAAAGACTCATTTATAATAAGGACCCCAGGAGCCCCCAAAAGCTCCTATGTTCCCCTGGGTAGTGGTTTCCATGAGACATTCATTTATTAACCCTTATGACTTTCCAATGCAGTGTACACATAGTGAAGGGGGGGGAGGAACAGAATACTGCAGTAAAGCAAAGCACAAAATCACAGACCATGTCTTGTGACATTTAAAAGAGATACAAGAGGCTGTGTTGTATAATGGTTAGAGTGCTGGTCTTTGTGTAAGGAAGACCAGAGTTCAAATCACTTCTGATATTCCCTAGCTATGTGACCCAGGACAAGTCCTATAATCCCTAAGTACTCTGAATAAAGCACCCACACTGGGAGTTAGTTCTCCCTTCTGACATTAATCACAGATTCTTCACCTATGTAGGGCAAATGAAAACCATCTATCTCTAGAGTATGGTCCAATCAGGCTGCTTGCCTAGGTCAGTAACCCTGGGAAGCAATGGGGGGACGGAGGGGGGAGGAGAGGAGAGATTATGTTGCTTAGGAAGGGAAGTGAGAGGGAAGAGATAACCACCAATTAGTCTTTAAAAGCCCCAGACTCGTATTTATAAATAGTTCTATCCTGTACAACACTGCCCTCTCAAACTGCCCTTTTTCTCATTTTTGTTTTGTTCATTTTAACCTGGTTTTACCTGTATTAACATCAGATAATACGTATGAAGTCTGTCACTGAATCACAAATATTGATTCAGAAGCACCTTGGTGGAGTAGAGCATGACAGCAGAAGGCAGGAGGACTTGGTTCTATGTTGGCTTTGTGTCTTATTATTTTTATGAGCTTAGCCTCATAATTTCTCTAAGCCTCAGTTTCCTTATCTGTAAAATGAGGTCATCTGTAATACGACCTTGGGAAAGTCCCTCTGTCTAAGCCTCAGCTTCCCCATAAGTAAAGTGAGCTCTGAAATCTACAATCTCTCTATGGATGGGGCTGGGTCTATCTGATCTTGTTGCTTAGCATAGTAGTCCTCTCCATGATAGAAAAAGAAGCTTCACTAACACCAATTAATTCTTTCCTCACCCTGTAATGCAGGTGAACATGATCAGCCCTTTTATAGAGGTGAAATGAGTTGCTCAAGGCCAACCTAGTTAGTTAGGCTTAGGCCCAGAACCTGCAAGGGTAGCAGCTGTGTGCAGACCACAGCTGTCTCCCAGAAGACATCAGGAGCTTGACTCCACTTCCTGTTCATTCTTAGGTTAATTCGATGTCCCAAGGGCAATCATCTCTATCTCTAGCATAATAAAATAGCCCACAAACCACAGAATAATCCTCTTTCTGCATCAGAGGAAACAACATCCTTTTCCCTGGCAAAGATGAGTTATGTCCATAATCTGGTCTCCCACTGCTACTTAAAAGCATTGAGAACTGACAAAAAGAAAGTAGAGTTTGGCATTATATCTTAATAAAGTACAGAAGACCAAATCTCACATTTAATCTATGTAGCTAACCTAGGCAGGACCAGCCTTACACAGAGGCAGGCAACCAATGTGGTATGATTTCAGGGACCCAGCCAGGTCCTTCCCTCTAACCACCACCACCCACCTTCTCCCACCCCACCCCCACCCATCAATTACTTGAATAATTAATATTAGATTCCTTTCTAAGTGCAGATTTTGACAGGGTAGGATAGAGTACAAGTATACTAGATGGCTCAGAGAAATTGAGGGAGGCAAGGAAAGATGCCATGTTTAAGTAAAAGGTGAAGAAAGAGTATATTGATATGCTTATATTTATATAGCACTTTAAACACCTTCCTCACAACTTTGAGATAAGGTATCCTCATTTTATAGTTGGTGCCCAGATAGATTGAAAGGGACTTGCCCAAGGTCACTAAGATGTGTCAGAGACAGGATTTGAAGTTGGGTCTTCTGACTCTGGGTCTTGTACTCTTTCCTCCACACCATGGTGCCTCTCAAGCATCTTAAATTTTGCAATTTTCCAAGTTCCTATATTAAATCCCCATAGTTATCTGGTGCTAGTGACCATCCTACTCAGCCTGTTGAATAACCATTACCCTACTCCCAGCCTAAAAAAAAAAAATTGGCTCCCACACCAGCCACTGTGAAGTAGTCAGCTGCTCAACAGGGTCCTTTCCAGTTGTAGCCAATAGCAGCAATTGACAGTGGTTGCAACTGAGCATTTGGTTTTATTCCTGAAGCTACAACTAAAAGCTGTTCCTTTTGAAAGGAAGAAGTGGGTCATCTGCCTGCCCTCCTTCTGTAGTACATTGTGGATTTCTGGAGACCCAGCTGTTAGATTGTGCCTGTAAGTCAGGAAATGCACAAAGCAAACAGGTACGGAGCCTGGATCCGATTTCTCTCAGCTTTGTTGCCACTGACAATGAGCCTGGCCTCTGTACTTCTTTAGAGTCTGGCCCGGAGGCTTAAAGCAATCTCATTGTCCTAGGCCCATTTGGTGCCTACCCGTATTCATAGTTTCGTTAGGGGAACTACACTGCCTAATGAAAATCTGTACCAAGAAAGAAATCCTAACCCTTCAATGCCACTAAAAAGAAATTATTAACTGACTGTGCTTTTTGAAAAATAGTGCTGGTGAGATATGGCCTGTAATTCCAGGGTGGAGTGGGGGGTGGGAGAGGAGAAAAGGAATGGGGGTGATGGGGTTCTGGGAGTTCAGGGAGTCCAGGAACCCCAATAACCAGAGTCCCTGGAAAGCAGTCTGGAATGAATTCATGGACTCAAGCATTCTCTGAGTCAAGGTGGCAAAGATTTATTGTTACGCCATACAGCAGGGCAAGAGTTCTTAGGGAACCTGCAACCTTAGAGGAGTACAATTAAAGTTTATATAGGATAATCTATAGTAGAATCTGTGCCAAATATGCTAACTAGGTGAGTCAGGGTGGGATTAGGGAGTGGTCAGTTCTTAAAGGAACATGCACTTTTAATGTCTACTACACAGGCTTATTGCCCAGAAATTCACCAGGAAATAGCCCAAGAGAGGGGGAGGGGGCTGCATGGAGGTGTGGTTTTAGGCTTGAAACTTCACTAAGTCAGTTATCGGTCAGGGCTGACCAAGCTGCCAACCATCAATGTCATGTTTGACAAGATGGATGTTGGGAGTATACATATATCCCAAAGCCTAAGGCATACATGATGAGGGATTCAGGATGTATATCATGAGCTAGGGAGTTATTTATAGATAATATAGTGAAGGATTCATAGGTACAGCTTGTTATTGTACCAAGGGGAGATAAACATTTGGCTGGGGCTTGATCATGAATGGTTGCTAGGCCTCTGTCATGGAGAGAAGCAGGCAGAGATAATGCTCTGAGGTTAGGGAGATTTGACAGTAGGGAGAGATGTGATTTTACAAATTGGGGTTCAAGCACAGGCACCCAAGCACCCCATCAGGGGGAGGAAGGAGGCTGAAGCTGGTAGATCCCTTAAGTTCAGGAGTTCTGAGCTAGGGCAAAAGTTGATCAAATGTTCACACTAAATCTGGTACAGATGTAGTGAGCCTCCCAGAAATGGAGGGTCACCAAGCTCCCTAAGGAGAGACACACCAGGAAGGAACAGTTCAGAGTAGAGTAAAGTCTCTGTATTCAGTCACTAACTGCTTAGAACAGTAGCTAGCTGCAACAGGGAGCAATCAGAAAGGAAAGGGTAAACAAAGGCTTGCAGTATGCTGAAAGAGAAAAGTTCTAGATTTAGCATAAGACGGTCTGGATTCAAATCTTAGCTCTGCTATTGGCTAGTTATGAGAACTTCAGTCTCTTCATCCATAAAATGAAGGAACTAGACTAGTTGTTGTTCAGTGGTGCCTAAATCTCCATGCCCCATCTGGTGTTTCTCTTGGCAGAGATACTGGAGTGGTTTGCCATTTCCTTCTCCAGCTCATTTTACAGATAAGGAAACTGAGGCAGAGTGGAATGACTTGCCCAGGTTCACACAATTAGTAAGTGTCTGAAGCCAAATTTGAATTCATAAAGATGAGTCTTCCTGCTCCAGGCCCACTGCGCTCCCAAACTATACTAGAAGACATTCCAAATCCATAGCTTTGAATGGTTCAGTTTGAGTAATAGACACAGTATATCTTTCGCACACTTCAATATTGCATTCCTTTTATGGGATCCAATGCTGCCCCAGCTAGAAGGGACTTTATAGGCCATCTACTCTAGAAGGTCTTACCCTGCAAGAACTCCTAAGGGCTCTATGATCTTGTTGGGTTTTAAAAAATAACTATTTAAATAGAATCAGTTTCCTTTGTAATCGTGTCTTTAATTTATTTAAAAACATTATTCTGAGAAAGGGTCCATAAGCCTCATTAGACTGACAAGAGGTTTCTTGACACAAAAAAGACTAAGATCTAGTCCAAAAAAGGAAGAATCAATGACATAGAGATATTGGGAGAAATTGTTCATTTTGTGGGTTCTGCTATTGAGGCCTAGAGGTTTTGGGAACCCCCAAATTCGAGGACAAACAACTCAAATGAATTCAACCCAAGCCTTCTTTCAGTCCAAGACAAGGTTTATTAAAACACTGGTTAGTGTGGGTGAGATTTTAAGAATTCGCACTTTGGTAGATGAGACTAACCCTTTTATAGGGAAAAGATCTGTGGAAAGATTTGGATGGAAGGGGACAGTAGGCTGGGGTGACTGGGAGGTAACAGAAAGGGGATCTAGATGGAATTAAGGGTGGGAAGTGGGGGGGACATCCAGACAATAAAGGACTGTTACCTCATTGTTAGAGGTAATAGAGAATTGGAGATTTGGGCATAGGGCCACAATGAATGGTCAGTTGAAAGAATTACTGGGATGGGGTTGATGCCTCAGGTGAACCCTACAGACTTGGCCATGCGGGAAAATTCAAGGAAAGTTGGGGGCATGTTTTCAGGGCCCAAATCCTGTCATTCCCACCTCAGAATTTGTTTGGGGATATTAAAGTTGTTTGGAAGGTTTTTAGGCAGAGGTCAGGCCAAGTCCCTGCCTTTTCTCTACTATCTTGGCTCCTATGCCTTGGGAGCCCTTTAAAAAATAAGCCTACAACTTGTAGGTAGTGATCTAGTCCACCTTCACATAAGGCCCACCTTGCAGACATAAAATGAGACACAAAAATCTCAATGTTTCTCTATGCATCTTCCATGAGAACCATATCGTTTGTGGAGTTTCCATTGTTTGGACAGATCATACACATAATTTCCTTATGCTAGCAAGATCTGCTCACTTGCTTTTTGTTTTTTCCAGATCACCCAAAAAAATTTTCCCAAATTGGCTTCTAACTTCCATTTGCCCCCAACACCTAAAAACTGTATAGCAACTTTGGTCAAGAAGAGAAACCTTTACTTAATTGAAGAACATTTTTTTGTTATAAGAAATCCATAAAGTTACATTCAAATGAAATTTTCTACATGAGGCTTCTCCTGATTTCACAGTTGAGAGGTGATAGTCCCCCAAATTACTTTGTCTTAACTTTGCATATATTTTTATGTATGAACATGACTAATATAGAAAATAAGTTTTACATAATTTCATATATAACCTTTATCAAATGACTTGCTATTTTAGGGAGAGGAGAGGATAGAGAGGAAGGGAGAAAACTTGCAACTTAAAATTTTATAAAAATGGATATTAAAAATTGTCTTTACATGTAATTGGAAAAAAATACTCATATGTATAAATGGCATGGTTTTCCCTAGTAAAAGTAAACTTCTTGAAAGCAAAGACTTTCATTCTTTGACTCTATAGCCTCAGTTTAGCTTAGTGCTTGGCACATAGTAGGAGCTTAATAAATCCTTATAATATTTATTGAATGAATGAAGATATACAGACAGAATTATCAAGACATAGAAACAGATCAAGTAGACAGTTTCCAAACTGTCCAACCATTACATCCATACCAAATCAACATCTGGGTTTCATCAACATCTGGGTTTTTTTTTCAAAGCCGGAGGGCTCTACAACAACGGCTTCCCAGAGTCTCATCTGATCAAATCACAGAACACTTCTCAAAGTGAGCCCCAAAACAAAGCTACACATCAGGGCTTATATAGCCTTCCCCTGGCTCAGATAATGTAACAACCTTATTGACTCACTGCCCAATCAAAAAGTATCTACTGAAAAATAAGCCTCCCACCCCAGGTTCCTGGTGCACTTTAGCCTAGGGGCAGGGAAGATCTTAAAAATTTACCTTCCCATTACAGGGACAGAGTTTACTTTCAAAGCAGGGAAGGTCTTCAAACTCCCCCCTAGGTCTATTAAGGGGCAGGGAAGATCTTCAAATTCCTATTCCCATTCCAGCCACTTAACTCTGTTTGCCTCAGTTCTCTCATCTGTAAAATGAGCTGGAGAAGGAAATGGCAACACACTCCAGTATCTTTGCCAAGAAAGAAAATTACAAATGGAGTCACAAATAGCTGAACTCAACTGAAATAACAAAAACAATGATGGTAGGTCAGCCTGCCTCAGGTCTCTCCTTACTCCAGTCCATTCTCCCTCCATTCAGCACTAATGTGATTTTCCTAAAGCACAGGTACAACCATGTCACTCCCCTACTCAATAACCTCCAGTGACTCCCTGTCACCTCCATGACCTAGCCTCACCCCTAACTTTCTAGTCTTCTTACCCTCACTTCTGACCACATACTCTTTGATCCAGTGACACTGGTCTCCTGGCTGTTCCACAAACAAAACATTTCATCTCTCACCTCCAGGTATTTTCTCTGGCTTTCCTCCATGCCTGGAGCACTCTCACTTCTCACCTTTGCCCGCTAACTTCCCTGGCTTCCTTTTAGTCCTAACTAAAATCCCATCTTCTGTAAGAAATCATTCCTAACTTCTCTTAATTCTAGCACCTTCCCTCTATTAATTCCATCCTATTTATCTGTACATAGTTTGTATACATTTGTTTGTTATCTCCCTCATTAGATTGTAAGCATCTTGAGGGCAAGAACTATCTTTTGCCTATTTTTGTATCCCCAGTGCTTAGTACAGTGCCTGGCACATACTAATAAATGTTTATTGACTGATTTTTAAAAAATAAGACCTAGAGAACTGATTTGCTCAAGGGAAAATCCAGGATTTGAACCCAGGTCTTCAGAATATAAATCCAGCATTCTTTTTATTATAGCACATTGCTTCTATCTGAGAGATATTTGTGAATGATTCTTGTCTCTTTCACTGGGTTTTAACCTCCTTGAGGGCAGAGAAGCTCTGATCATCTTGATATCCCCTACAGCTACCAGCATAGCTCCTGATAGCACGAGCTCTATAAATCGTGCTTAATAGATGAATGAATGAATGAATGAATGAATGAATGAATGAATGAATGGATGAATGAATGAATGAAGACAGTGAAAGAATATATGTAATATGCTCTGATTGGACAGTGCAAACCTAGTACAAAGCCTGCAATATCCAACTCAGGACTTAATAAATAGCTACTAATTTAATTTTATTCTACCCTGAAAACTTCTAAGTCCCAAGAAGGCTTCTCCTGCTTATACCTCCAGTAGGTGGGTGCTCTAAAAACTAAGTCTGCAAACTAATTTTTTTATATTAGTCTAACAAAATTATAATTAGAGTATTAAATTGGCTACCCTTTGCCATCTCCGAATTACACTGCAAAAGACAAACAGAAGTGATTTGAGAATTAGCCAAGGTTTAAAATGATCTATACAACTGCTCCCGTTGGCAGAGATAATTCGGGCTTTACTATATTTGATTTGGGCTGCTCTCTGTCTTATCTATTTCCCCCCCTAAAGTCTATATGCATGGATAGCAAAAAGCACCTTTAGATTCCAGGCCACTAGGTAATACTACCTGCAGTGACCCAGAGCCTCCCTTTGTGGTACCCCATCCAAACCTTTACATATCAGACCTTTAACTACATAATCTGACTTGGCATTCACTCTAATCTGATCTCTGTACCCACTAGCAGCTGTGGCCATTTTTAGCATTGTAGGACTTAAAGCTAAACAGTACCTTAGAAGTTAATTAATAAAAGTAACAGACTTTTGTAATGGTTTAAGATTTGCAAAGGAATTCATATACAAATTTTCATTTGAGCCTCATAACCCTATAAAGTATTAGAGATATTATTATCCCCATTTTACAGATAAGTAAATTGAATCATGGAGAGTTTCAGTGACCTACCATTGTCACTTAGCTAGTAAGGGTCAAAGTCAGGATTTAAGCCCATCTTCTTGATTCCAAATCTAGTGTCCCTTACACTACAGCATTTTGCTTTCCCCCCAACAGGGAATCTAAACTTTGCCCATGGAGTTGTTTTTAATCCAAATTTTGATAATTGTATTCCAATATAATTGATTTACTTTGTAATCTTATGGACTTTATACAGCTAGGGTCTGATTAATGCAAATAAAGAATCCTCAGAAGTGATTGCACTGTTCAGATCCTCACTGCATATTGCCATAGGACTAGAACCAATGACCATATTTTTTATATAATTATAACTTCTAATTATGCAAATTCAAATATGTGTGACCATTTCAGGAGATTCCTTATTTGTACTCACTGGGACCTGGCAATACATCTTAAAACATTCTGAGAAGAACATTTCACTAGACAGCCAAAGGGAGCTCTGACAGAAAGCAGGTTCAGAATCCTTGCAGGGGGGCAGCCAGGTAGTTCAGCAAGTAAGGACACCAGCCCCAGTGTCAGGATAACCTGGGGATCAAATCCAGGCTCAGATACTTAGCACCACACCCAGAAATAACTGGCCATGTAACGTTGAGCAAGTTACTTAACCCCAATTGCTTAAAAAAAAAAAAAAGAATCCTTGCAAAATAATTCACTTATTTTACCACTGGGGGTCCTAAATATCACCAGAGAGGTGCTGGAACTCTCCCTGCTTCCCCCAGGTAGTGAGTGGTGGATGCAGGGCTGTCATGGGCCTCACACAGTTAGTAAGTGGTGGATGCAGGCCTGTAATGGGCCTCGGACAGGTGGATGCTTAACAAAACTGGACTCTGCCCCTAAGCCTGGTGTTCAGGACTTCTCCTAGAGCCTGATTGTCATTGAATCATTTTAGTTGTGTCTGACTCTTCCTGACCCCATTTGGGGTTTTCTTGGCAAAGATACTGGTGTGGTTTACCATTTCCTTCTCTGATTCATTTTACAGATGAGGAAACTGAGGCAAATGGGGTTAAGTGACTTGCCCAGGTTCATAAGCCAGTAAGCATCTGAGACCAGATTTGAACTTGGGTTTTCCTGATTCCAAGCTCAGTGCTCTTATGCACTGCACCTCTTACAAGATCCCTTCAAGGTCAATCCCCTTAAGCACTGGACAAAGTTATTATAGCCAGGAAGTGACATGTCCATTCCTACATATTAGTTAGTGATGGGGTTAAAACTGTCTTCTGACTTCTGACCTTGCTTTCTCTCTTCTACATCAGGCTGCTCCTAATTCTTGGATGGTACATGTTGAGATGGTGCTACTAACTCGAATGCTTAGCCAAGCAGGAAAGTTAGAAAGTTTGTTACTCACAACTTCCTTCCCCATGTCATCATCCAGTTTTTCTCCTTTGGAACCCATACCTCCAACAAGCAATGTCCTCATCCTGGCCCCTGGCTGCCCAGGGTCTCTTGCTCTGGTGCCTCACCCAGGCCCTCATACATCAGACCTTTCACTATACTCTTTATCCCATGAGTGCTATCTCCCCAGGGTCTTCTCTGCTAGGACTAAACTGATCAACTAATTTGCGTTAAATTGTTAACGACTGATGATGGCTTAATGTTCTATCTGCCTGCCCATTTCTACCCCCTTTATCCCTCCCCAGTCTCACCTACAAGCCCAACCCCAGAATTTGCATGTTAACATGAACCTTCAGGGCCTTAAACAAAAGGAATGAAGAATTTGGGAGTTTAGGGACCTATGGCAGGGTCAGGGCTTTCTGTAATGCTCTGAGCTTCAGTGTCCTCAGTGAGGGGGATGGATTAGATGACCATAAAGGTTCTTTTCTGGTCTAAATGTTAGCCATCATCTCTCATGGCTGGTATAAATGTGAGTTGTTGTTGTTGCTGCTGTCAGTCTAATTTTCAGCACTAGTACTTAGTAAGTAGCCATGGGATTATGGACAGATGACTTAACCTCTCCAAGTCTCAGTTTTCCCCAAGTGAAAAAGAGATGATAGTCTTTTCCCACTTCCCTTGAAGTGCTACCCCAATGCGTTATCATCTTGGGACCTACTCAGGGTTACCAAGTGTTGTGCCAGCAGAGCAGGAGCAGGACCGACAAAGCTCAAAAGCTTCCCAGTACAGACAAGTCCAGTGATGAGCTGAGCACTTGTCATCTGAAAACCAGAGTAAGTTGAGCAGCTTGTCACCAAGTTAGGGTGATGGTACTGAATACAGGATAATGAATTTTTCAGCCAGAGACATTCATAGACTGACTACTAAGACTTGGAGGGAGCCTAGGATATTAAAGTTCAATCTGGAAGGGGCCTTGGAGGCATCTAGTCCAATCCTCTCATTTTATAGACAAGGAAACCTAGGCCCGAGAGATGAAATCACTTGTCCCGAGGGCACACCCATTATGGCAGAGGCAGGATTCAAACACAGGTCTTCTGACTCAAAATCCAGAACTCTTGCCACTGTGACACAAGGGGCTGTGATTTGAATGAGTTGGCAGAGCACAGAAGTCCTGAAGCTGCTCTATTCCTGACCTCTATAAGAATGTGATTCCTTGTCTTTGCTAGTTTGGAGTAGTTTTCTCCACACTCTACTTTGCTAAGATTGAGATGGTCTGGCCATTTTGTTTATTCTACTAGCAGTCTGCTCTGGAAAAGAAATAAGATGGATCTGACAACATAGCAAGCCAGACAGGAATGGAAAAAGCACAAACTCCCATAGCTAGAGGACCCAGATTCAAATCCTGCCTCTGATTCTTTAACTGGTTGTATTATTCTGAACAAGTCACTTAACTTCCCTGGACCTCAGTTTTGTCATCTTCAAAATGGGGGAAGTAGGAGAAGGAAGGATGAACTTGATGACCCCTGAGGTCCCCTCCAGGTCTATATCTACGACATCATGACTATCCCAGCCCATGTTAGAACAGAGTTTGCAAAGAGAATGAATGAGGCTGGGATCCTTAGGACAGTGGCCTATAATGAGGCACTGTGTCCAACATAGATGTGAGGCCTAGGGAGACAGTGCACATCTGCAGCTTGGAGTAAAGACAAAAACAGCAAGAGGTTCCCAGTGGTAATCAGAGCATCTCAGAAAGTGATCCTTGGCTATCTCTCTTCCCTTCCTCCCCAAATTAGCCTCTAGGAGAAAAGAAGCTGTGTACTGGGAATCCCCCAAAGTTTCTTTTCTTACAATTTAATTTCAAAGCTTGTGGCCCAGAGAGGAGGGGTTGGCTCTAGAGCCCACAGAATGATCCTTGGGAAGGTCACTTTCCCCTCCCCTCTGCCTCTGGATCCTTACTCTTGCTTAAAGATTGGTTGTGATTTTGGACTCTCCTTTTCCTCTCCGCTACAGCTACCCAACCTGCCCTTGATTCTTCTCATTGCTGTGCATACCGAAAAGCTGGTAAATGCAGCAGAAACAGATTTATCTGGCACTGTCCCCAGGAACCCAAAAGGAAACCAGAGAGTGGCCACCACTGCACCACTCTGATCATACTCCTTTCTCTCCCAGGTTAAGGCCTTGTTGGGAATCTCCTTAGAATTCTAGTTCAGTCTTCAAAGCAAATAAGCATAAATTGTTCTAGGGAGACAAAAATGCTATCCCTAATCAGTCAGTTAATTAGTAGGGTTTCAATAGGGTCTAACCCCTACACTGTGTCCTTGGCTATAAAGAATACAATGAAGCAAAGAATTGTAGGCATTTAAAGGGGAAGGGTTGAGAGTAATGCTTGTTCCAAGGTGTGTTGACCACAACTGACCTGTGTACTATACATGCTTTATGCATAAGACACAGTCCCTGTCCCCATGGAGCTTATAGCCTGTCTGGGGAAACTTCATGTGCAAACATGAAACATTTAGAGAGCAGTTACATCACCCTAAGCTGGATGGGTCTCTGTTTTATATAACATATACATATATATGTATATATATATATATGTTTGTATATATATATATATAATGAGTATCATATTTCTTGCCTTCGGAATGGGTAAGGGAATGGTAGAAGGAGGAAGACAATTTGGAACTGAAAATAAAAATAAACTTTTAAAAATATGTATTCCATCTAATATGATTTGAGAAACACCAAAAGGCTCATTTGCCTGTGAATATTTCAAGCTCCACTCTCCCATGGACTTAAAAATGATTTTTACTAGATTCTTTCAGATATACCTAAAATTTTACATTTTAATAGGAGCCCTTACATTGACATTGTCTCCAAAAGATCCCTGTTAAAATACAAATACTTCATGGGGGAGGAGGGAGCAACTTATTAAAAGACATTGACACATTAGCATTTTGTCAGTTCTAGAATAGAGAAAAAAGTCCCGAGGATATAGGACCAAAAAAAACAAAAAACCCAGAATGGGGAAAGGGATAAGGGTAGAAAAAATTTGGTGGAGTATGGGGCACTGCCCAAAGGAAGTGGATAAGGTGCTATGGTGTGAGCCCCAGCAGTGAAGGAGGAGCTAAAAGACACTGGGCAGTGGAGTGGAGATTCAGAAAGGAAAAGCTGCTACTCCCAAATCCAGATGTCCCCATAATTCACAATTATGCCTAAAACAAACTCTTACTGTAACAGTCCACAAAATCTCTACTGGGAAGTAAAGATTCAATATAAAAGTTCCATTTTCACTGGGAGTTCATAGTGCCTCATTTCCACATTCTACAAAGCTGGAGGGTTGAGACTAGAAATTCACTCTTCCCTCCAGCTCTTACACTCCATCATCACTTCCATATCCATAGTGTTTTAAGGTTTACAGAACACTTTTCCTCATAACAACATTATGAAATAGGTGATACAGTCATGCTCTCTCTTTTATAGACACAGAAGCTGAGATTCAGGTTAAGTGACTTGCCCAGGGTCACACAACTCATACATATCAGAGACAGGGCTTGAAACTAGGTCTTTCTGACTCCAAAGCTGGTCCTCTCTTCACTAGGAAACGTGACCTCTAAATCACTCCACCTGTGTTTGCTGATTGTTTTGTTAGTTTTTCTTCTCACTCAAGTCACTAAGCAGTTCTTTCTGTCATATGCTCCCAGCAGTCAGGCCCCTAAGCTCAGGGCAGCTTCTCCATTTGGGCATTTCCACAGGGTGACCTTGATAGTCAAAGGGTCTTGAAATCAGAAAGTCCTGAATTCTATAGAAAGGGCCCCATGGCAATGGAAGCAAAGAAGCCAAGGTGACTGTAATATCAGTCAGGCAATATCACTGATTTAGTTCTCACTATGTGCTAAGGCAAGTGGTGATGGCTGTGGAGAGACCGAGAGGAAGAGACTCATGAGCATCCCAGGGATGGTCTAGTGATTGTGCAGAAAAAGCAGTTACGACACAGTCTACTTTTACATAAGAGTATCATGAGTCTAGAGCCAGAAAGGTACCTTACGTAGCATCTAGTTCAACCCCTTCATTTTACTAAGGAGAAAACTGAGGCCAAGAGTGGCATAATTGCTGTTGTTGTTTGTCCTTCATTCTCAAAGAGGACCATGACATTGAGGTGATTGCACGTGAATTGGATTTAAGTGAGGGAGGGCTGTGCAGAGTCACCAGCCTCACTCTCTCCTCTGGAGCCATGTGGGTCCAGTGCCAAGACATAGGTCAGGACAGCTGGAGATGGCCCTGGACACAGTGAAGATGTTGGCCTTTTTAAGCCAAGGTCTTTTCCAGGTCTCAGTTTGTCTGAGGCAATGCCCATTCAGGGATTAAGGCTAGGTAAGAAATGAGGCAGAGTGGCCTCTTTTACGTAGTCAAAAAAAAAAAAATCAAGGGGAGGGTTGGTGGCGCAGCAAGTAAAGTGCCTGTCCCAGAGTCAGGAGGACCGGGAGTTCGGTTAGGCCTCAGACACTTAACACCCACACACACTCCCCCCCCCACCACACACACACACACAAAACTAGGCATGTAACCTTGGGCAATCTCCTTAACCCCAATTGCCCTCCAAAAGGCCAAAAAAAAAAATCGGTCTGGGAGGGGAAGTCACTGAGGGTTTCTGGACAAAACAAAAACAATCGCTATTTGCACCCACTCTGAACCATCAGAGCCCAAACAATGTCCAAATGAGCCTTGGAGTGGGACCTATTGTTGGTCAATCAATGAGAGCCAGAGTGCTTTAGTTTAAAAGCATGGTCCTTAAAAAAGAAATCTAGCTAAGTAAACCTCAAGATAACTTTCAAAGTATAAAGTGACTTACCCAAAGCCATATAGGTTTTAGGAAGTAGAAATAGGATTTGAACCTAAATCCTCTGGTTCTGAATGTAGCCTACTTTCCATAGGACCACATTCCTACTCATAAGTAAAGTGGATAATTCCAATAAAAACCCAAAAGCTTTGCTTTTGATGGAAAGGTTATGAATATTTCCTTATCATTACTAAGTGGCTTTGCTTAGGTGGTCTACTGATGGCATGTTAAATTTCCAAATGGAAATGATGAAATAAAAGTTTAAGATTTCCTTTCTGTTTAGTTTTTGTTGTAATTTGATGAAAGATGATGTGGTATAATGGAAAAATCAGGTTTAGTAGCAAGAGACATAGGTTCTCATCCCAGTACTGCTGTGACATTGGGCAAGTTATTTAACCTGCAGTTCATGGAAAAGCCTTAGTTTCCTTATCTATGAAATAGGAATTATAGTAATACTACTCCCCATCCCCACCTTACTGGGCTGGGGACAGGGAGAGGGTATTTTTGTGATTATCAGAAGAGATTAGAGTATGAAAATGCTTTGGGTGGAAAAAGGCATCAAATTGCTAGGCAAATATGAAACAAGAGTATGAAATTAATGTGCAGTAATGAAAAGGTGAATAGCCCCAAAGCTAATGTGCCTTGCAGTCAACCCAAGTGCTTCTCATGGAATGAACCTCACCCCCATCAAGAGCATTACAAAGTTTGACCAAACTCTCAGAAAATTTCATGCCTTGTAAGAATGGAAAGTTCACTTTATTCTGAAGGGAAAGTATCTGTCCCCACCTGATTTGCATTTTACATGGTGCAGCAGGAAATATTTAAGTTGACAAATAGGATATTTAATACTGCAACAGATATTTGGCAGTTAGTTTTTAACAATTGTTACAAATGTGATTTATTTGCTATTATAAAAAGGGCATTACTATGTGAATATGACTCGGAAATTAGCTCCAGTTTAGCAAGAGGCCTTGACTGCCTGACCTCTTAATATCCTTATAATGATGCCATTTACCATTCAATGCTTAGTCAAGTCACTCACTGCTAGATTTGTTTTAAAGGAGGCCACTGTAGGGCAGAGGCACTACGTGTGTTAACATACTGCCTTGGTGTGTTAGGCACATGCTCTACCAGCCTTTTAACAGACCAAGGAGGGGGGGAGAGAGCCTTAATCAAGTCCTTTATGAAAATGTGTTAGATTCCAATTTCCTACCGTGAAAATGCATTATTACTAATTACAGTCTACTGCAGCTAGAACATACGTCATATTTTCTTCACAAGATGCTTCCCAGGGTAGGCTGAGCCACTGAATACCACAAACCAGGCAGTTTTTGACCATCTAGTGATTCCAGCTTTTAATTTCAAGCAAAGCTAGTCCTTGGTAGGGAGAGGCTTCTCACTAGGGCCAAGGGCATCAGTCCTGTTTTTGTTTATCCTTTGTTTTTGAAGACCAGTGACATCATGGAGTAATGTCTTTATTTGCAAGTAACTTGGATTTAAGGGAAGCAGAGTTGTACAAAGTCTACTAATGGAGGAACAAGGACTGGTCTTCACAGCCCCACCCTTGAGCTACTAAGTCTCAAATATGGCTTTTATCAGTAAACCCCCTAACCAAAGCCACTCAGTAATATTGACAGCAATGGTTTATGGGATCCCAGAATCATAGATGCAGACCTAAAAAGAGCCTCAGAGGCCATAGAGTTCAATCCCCTCATTTTGTAAACGAGGGAAAAGAGATCCAAAGGTAAGTGTCAAAGGTGGGATTTGAACCCAGGTCCTCTGACCCCAGAGACAATGTTCTTAGAGGAGAATAAAGGAATAGCACAGGATCATAATGTAGACTTAGAACTGGAAGGGGCTTTAAAGGTCATTGAGACCAGCTTCCCCCTTCTGTTGATGTTGCTGAGTCATTTTTAGCTATATCTGATTTTCATGACTCCATTTGGGGTTTTCTTGTCAGAGACACTGGAGTGGTCTGCCATTTTCTTTTCCAGCTCATTTTACAGATGAGGAACTGAGACAAATAGGGTTAAGTGACTTAACCAAATCACACAGCTAGGAAGTGTCTGAACTCAGGAAGATGGACCTTCCTAATAAAGCCTGGTGCTTTATCCACTGTGCCATACACAGAAGAGGAAATGGAGGCACAAAGTAGTTAAGTGACTGGCCCAGGGTCATGCTAGTGACCCTAGTAAGTATTCAAAGTAGCATTTGAATTCAACTCTTCCTGACTCTAGAATTAATATTTTGGTATGCCAGAGAAATGCTAATCTGCTTTATGTCAGGTGATCCTTATGAGAAACCTGAGAGGTGGGTGGTGCAATTCTCCCTATTTTATAGCTTAGGAAACTCAGTCTCAGAAAAACGGAAGTGGTTGGCTCAAGGCCACACAGCCAGTAAGTGGCTTAGATAGGACTTGGACTCAGGCCTTCCTCTTCCAGGTGTCATTGGCATTCCAAAAACAAATAGCTGATTTGCCCAAAGGTAGAATATGGACATTATGGGTATATTTGCATGATTAAAATAATAGTCTAGATTAATAGAGTATTAGTCCTATTCCTAGATGAGGAAACTGATTCCCAGTGAGCTTACTCGGTTTAAAGCAACGAATCTAACTAGTGGCAGATGGTATACATTTGTGAACTTTTCAAAGTGCTTTCATTTGAAAGCTCACAAAAGGTCTTTGTGGAAAGTAGTGCAGATATCATTCCCCTTTGACAGATGAGGAAACTGAGGTGCAGAGTGGTACAGAGACTTGCCTAGGGTCACATCACTCATTAATAGCAATGCTTATACCAAAAAAAAAAAAAAGAAAAAATTAGGCACCAGGACTCCTGACTCAGAGTCTTGTTCTTTCATTCTATGTCATATTGACATTTTTGGAGAGTATGGCCATTTTCTTTTCCAATAGCCTGCCATGCCATGACCAGAAGGACCGGAGTTTCAATTCTTTTCTCCAGCAGGGGGTGAACCCTTTGTCACAGCGATTCATTCTTTGCATCAGGTCCTCCTCCTTCTGTCCATTTGACTTCCCTACACACACCCCCCAAATTCCCTAAAGTTCATTTTTACTCAATTTTCTCAATAGAATTGAGAAATTCCTTTGCCTTGTCATTTTAGAAATGTTCAGCCATGAGCAGAAAAATCAAAGACTACCTCAGCCTTCCTGAATTTAGTTAACTCTTCTCAAATAAGGTAATAGGGCAATTGGGTCGATTTTCTCTGCTGGGTTATTTGCACTCCTGTAACTGCAGTGATCATCTTGACTGTTCTGATTAGGGGTTTATGGCAGCTCCATCACTCAATTGAATGATGTAGAAATAGAAGCAAAGGGTATCTGCTCTGTTAAAATCACATTCCCGCTGCCCCCTCTTTTTCTTTTGCTGGTCTCATTTCTTCTTTTTTTTTCCTGTTTTGATTAGATATGGGCAACAGACCTTGAACTTCTTTATAGTGACCAGCTTTCCTTGACACAGCTCACCTTGTATGTGACCAGAGGAAATCTGAATTTCAGTTCTAGTATCTTAGAAGTGGCACCCTCTGTAAAGAAACTTAATAAATCCCCCAGCCAGATCAAGGTAGAACCAGTAAGTATCAATCAATCAACCAGCATTTCCCGAGTTCCTACTGGATGTGCCCAGCCCTGTGCTACATATGGAGGGGAGGAGGGTTATGCAAAAATGAGAAAGACCCAACCCCTGCCTTCAGAGTTTGTTGTCCTATTGAGGAGATAAAATAGACACACAAGAAAAGCTGACCAACCAATGCTACTAGAATTAGAAGGGGAAAGGGTGACCAAGGGGGAAAAAATCTTTGCAACAAGTTTCTCTGATAAGATTCTTGTTTCTAAGATCTGTAAGTAAGTTATTCAAATTTATAAGAATAAGAGCTATTCCCAATTGATAAATAGTCCAGAAATATGAAGAGGTAATTTTCTAAGGAAGAAATCCCTGCTGTTAACAGCTATATGAAAAGTTGCTTAAACATACAAGGTAAAATGGGGTCAGTACTGAAGGAGTGACAAAGATGCCAAGCACCATTGGAGCTCTACATAGGGAGTGTCCCTTGTGAGCTAGATTCATCCAGAAGACTTCATGGAAGAGGTGAGACATGAACTGAGCCTTGAAGGCCAGGAAGAGGCTGAGAGAAGGAGTGGGAAGCATTTCAAATAGGGAAAGGAGAGGATGGGATGAGTCAATGTCATTATCAAACAACATTATTGAGCACCTACTTGTACAGGGCACCCCTGCCCAGCCCAGCCACACCATTACCAGAGCAAGTATACATAAGATCATAGGATTTAGAGGAGGCCTTAGAGATCCTCCAGTCTTCCCCTTCTCTGAACAGGTGAAGAATCTTGGACCCAGAAAAGGAAATGGCCAACCCAAGCCATTACCCAAGGTCACAGAGCTAGTAAATGGCAGATTCAAAGCTTTACCTCCAAACTCGTGCTATTTCCACAACTCCCAGGCCAAGCAACCCACATCCTGGGAGTCCAAGTCTTGAGTATTTTTTAATGGGATGCCTAAGAGTAGTTTAGCTGATTTCTTCCAACTTTAAAATTTTCTGATCTTTTCCTAAATCCTGTACATGGGCCAATTCTAGAAGAGCAATGATAAAGTACTTGCTGCTGACATCACTTGTATGTATAGTTAGGTAATTTAATGATGATGATGATGATGGCTAGTGTTTTTCATAGTACTTCAATTTTTGCAAAGTGCCTTCTATTTTTTTTATCAACTTTGACCTTCACAATAATTCTGTGAGGTATATGCTATTATTATCCCCATTTTCCAGATGAGGAAATTGAAGCTAAAAGAGAGTAAATGACTTGCCCAGGATCATACCGCTAGTAAATGTCTGAGGGGCAGGATTTGAACTCAGATCTTCCTGATATCCATTGTGCAGCTTAGTTGGAAAGATGCATTGTGTAGGAGACCTTCCTTTTATGGCTATCCCTCTTCCTTCTAACCTCATATGCTTCACTTTGTCACAAGGACTTTTAATCAGTCATCAAACATCTATTAAGCACCTACTATGTACTAGGTACCAGGGATACAAAGATCAACATGAAAGCTCATGACCTTGTGGATCTTACATGTTAACAAGAAAGAGAGCATGAACACACACATACATAAACACATGTCTACATATACATGCAAAAGAGATACAGGGTAAATTTGGGGGAGGCAGGGAATCCTAGCTGGGGGGAACCAGGAGACAAGGAAGGACAGAGCAGAAGACAAAGCCTGAGCCCAGTCTTCAAGTAAATAAGGGATTTCAAGAGACAGGGGTGGGGAGGGAGTCTGTTCCACGCATGGGAAATAGCTGGTACAGAGAGCACAGATATGGGAAATGATGTGTCTAGTGTAAGAACAGCAAGGAGGCCAGTTTAGCCCAACCATAGACTTTCTGGAGGGGAGGAAGGCATAATAAGACTCAAAGCATAAGAGGGGTTCAGGTTGTAAAGAGCAAAATTTGATTAGAAGGGAAAGGGGAACAAAGAAAGATGGCCCCATGATGAGCAAGCCCTGACTCCCTAGAGAAAGTAGTTCCAGGTCCCTATCTTCAGAAAGGTCCACCAGGTTGTTGTTCCTACAGTACTAAAGAAAAATGCAGAACTCAACCCCTTGTCCACGAATTCCAGGATGGGCCATCCCAATTCTGTGCTATCTCTTTTTGTTTTTTTTTAAGAAGTCGGGGTTAAGTAACTTGCTCAAGATTACATGGCCAGTTATTTCTAGGTGTGGTGCTAAGTATCAGAGCCTGGATTCGATCCCAGGTTATCCCGACTCTGGGGCCAGTGCTCTTACTCACTGAGCCACCTTGCCTCCTCTACGTGCTATTTCTAAAAGAAAACTGCAGACGGTGGTGGCTTTCAGTCAGCAACCAGCCCTAAATGACAATTTGCTGCTTTAAATATGTTGCTTCAGAGAAGTCTAGCCAAAAGCATATGTTATGTTTTGGATGAGAGGCACGCTCAGTGGTTTCCCCTATTGTGCCTGTTGGCTTCCTTCCTAACTGCAGACAATATTGTGGAATTCTTTAGAGAAAGAGAGAGAATCTTGCAAATTTTGCTTTACTATGAACATGCAAGAGGAAAGCATTATGGTCCTAGACGGTCCAAAGGCCATATAATCCCAGAAGGAAAGTATGTTCATTATTACCATGATCTACTATAGAATTGAGTATGCTTTTGATTTTTAGAAAGACAAAAGTCTCTGGCTGGGTGTGTCTGGAAGTGTGTGCTTATAGATGTGTTTGTCTTTGTGTTCAGAAATACAGACATGCACAGCTACACACAAGTATACACATGTGTAGCCAGATATACACTAGCCTGCATTTAAAACCAAACAGAAATTTTATTGGAAAACTATGTGCAAATTGTGATTCTGCTTTTTGGAAAAGGAAGTTGTCATCCTCTCTGACTTCACAATGCTCCTTTAAAGAACACAATAAAGAGGAGCAAAGATAAAATGCTTATGAAAGTCCAAAGGGTTTCAGAACCCATAAAGTACCTCTGACTTGGAGAGGCACTTCACATAAGGAACAAAACAAAAATCCAAACTTTTTTTCTTCCTGTACTCACAGGAGAGATATTGTCCCTTTCCCACCCCAAAGAAGGTGTCAAGAAATTATAATTTAGAGGTTAATGAGCTCCCAATCTAGTGCTCTTGTCAAGCAACCACTTTGAGGAGAAAGAGTAAATTGGATATGATTAGTCCCAGAAGTACATGTTTTAAAAATGAAAAGTAATCAAGTAGCAACTTTTTAAATTAAAATTCTGTCAGAATTAACATAAATTGTCATCTTTTCCTATCAGTTTTTACCTAGCCATTCTCCTTCTAACTTCTCCTTTCTGAGTTTTCAAGGAGTAGCAACAAGGACTGTTTTGGAAAATATCTTAAAATAACCCAAGACATTCATAAGCATTTTAATAGCATATGATCTGTAATGAATGATTAAGTAAAACCTTTTGTGTTAAATTATGATGTTAATAATGATTCTGTCTCTTTTAATTTATTATGAATTCTCAAATGCTCCGGGTTTGATTTTGATAAAATGGAACAACAACGGAGTTTATGTGATGACTTTATTTTTAGAAATCCTTCTTTGAAAGAACAAATTTCCTAGATACTGCTGCTACTGTAATTATGTACAAAACCAATCACTCATTATAGTTAGGATACATTATCTTCTAGACAGATGAGGCTAAATAAGCAACACATTAATAATTCAGAGTGCAGTTCATTATGCATGTGGATGCATGCTTTGTAACCAAAATAAGCACCTCATCAGCCTCGTGCCAACCCTTAAACAATAGTTCTGTGTTATTGCAGCCCCATTCAAGTTTACGCTTGTTAAACTGCTACTTGGATTATTTTATCAAACATTCATTTATTTGTGGTCCCTTACTGCAGAGAACAGATTTTGGAAGCTCCTTTTTTCAGTTAATGATTTGAGCAATGGGTGTTATTAATTCTCAGAATATTATAAACATGATTAATTCTCAGGCAGAGATTTATTACACAAGGATTTCAACTATGTCAACTTAAATACATCACTGTCAAAACAAGTATCATGGAGAAAATGAAATGCACTCTGCACTTCCAGTCCTCAAGCTCAGAAGGAAATCGATTTAAATTATGGCTAGAGAAAAATTATATTCTCCAATGAAAAAGAGTGTTTTTAAACTTCTTTTATTTAGCTATGAGAATTCTTGTTAGATTGTGATTTAGAAAGAATACTGGACTTTGACCTAGAACTTTTTTGTCCTTTTTTCATTTTTCCTTTTTTTCCAGTGAGAGTCAATCTCTGCATTTTCTAGTCATGCCTAACTGGGTTCTAGGGAAATTTAGACTATTCAGTAATGGCAGAGCAGGGCCCTAAAGAAAGGCCTAGACTGGCACAGACATGGGCAGATTTGGTAAAAGCCTAAAGAGTATGATTTGAGAGGTCTCTAGCAGGACCCTCATGCCCAAATACCAACCTTATCATTCATCTTCATTCTACTTTTTTGTTTCTTCTCCTTTTAGCAGTGTGGTATAGTGGAAATTGTATTCAGGAATTATAATTGTAGGATCATATCAGGAATTGTAATAAGGAGTTAAATCCCAGCTATGGCACTTGCTCCCTGGATACAAATGAGCAAGTCACTTAACCTCTCCTAGCCTGAATTTCCTAACCTGTAAAATGGAGATATTAATAATTTTTCCACCCATTTCACTGGGTTATTGTGAAGAAAGCCCCCTGTAAATACTAAAGTACATAGAAATGTGAGATATTATTATTCAGATTTGATGTTTTGGACTTTAGTTCCCTTGCTAAAATTTAAGTACCCCAGGAAGAATCACATCTTAAACTATTAGCAGCTCAATTACCAGCTAACCTCTTAGCAAATACAGGAAAAAAAGGAGAGGGATTTGAGGGAAGATGTATGTATACCAGGAAGAAGGACAGGGACACTGAGGGGGGGATGAAAAAGTTACAAAGACAAACTTTATGTGCTCCATAACTTTACAGAAGACCCTTCCAGCCCAGACTATGCAAAGGTAGTGGTCAGATGTGTGACCTTGAGTGAGTCTTATACCCACTTAGTCTCAGTCCCTCAACCACAAAATACCCACCACACATCCCAGAGGAATCATAAAAACTGTTTAATGAGTGAACTTTGGCATAAATATTTTTGGTGATGGAAATCACAAAAATGCCTAGTAGAAATCAGACTAGCTCTCTTGGCAAGCACTCCCAGTCTATTCACAAGATATCTTCATAGACTAGAGGTGTCTTCACTACAAGAAAGACATCAAACACCTAGAGAATTATACCCAGGATGAAAATCAGCCTTTTAGGACAAATTAGAGGTGTGACCAGGCCCATTTGGTTTGAAAATATTCCATGAGAGTAGTAGGTAATTAGCCCAAATGTCTTAAACAATTGATTTTAGAACCTTTACATCAAGGGTTCTTAACCTAGGATGTACAGATTCCCAAAGAATCCATAGAGAGATTACAGAGAGTCCTTGAAGTTGAATGAGAAAAAAAGTTAAAACTTTATTTTCACTGACTTTTTGTTTCCTTGAAATACTATACATTTAAAAACATACATAAAATAAAATAAATACATAAAAAATTTTAAAAATATTTCTGAGGCAGTATCTACAGCTTTACCAAACTGCCCAAAAGGTCTATTTATATGCACACAAAACAGTTTAAGAACCCCTGTTTCATAGGAATCATCTCCTTTGTCAGAGTTATAATATGGAAAGGAAGTTACAATTATTTACTGAAGTCAAAGCTCATATAGAATCTTAAAATCATAGAATTTCAGAGCTAGATAGGATGTTGGAAATCAGTTAGTTCAACATCTCATTTTACAGGTATAGAAACTGAGGCAGAGAAAAGTGAAGTCATTTGGCAAGTTAGTAGTAGAACCAGTACTAAAACCCAAGAGGATTTTTCATTATACCATGAAATTCAAAAGACTAATCATATAAAATAGTAAATCTAAATGTAGCCACTATCAAGAATGGGAAGAACCATTATTTATCTGTTATGTGAAAGAATACTCTAAAATGCAAAAAGTAAGCTCTTGTACTTGTTTCTTAAAAAACTTGTGGGTTTCTGTGGGGCAGGAAAATTCCTTTCCCTGAAGTAGAGAAGGAACAATTCTCCCCATTAGCACTCTATTCCTGTTCTTCATGCTTTACAGAGAGAGTTGCGTGTGGCCCTGGGCATTCTGTTGGGAGCAGAGCAGTGGCCAGTGATTCCCTGCCATCCACTCCTCCATGCAAGCCTAAGAAAAAACATCAATGCTGAAGTGGTGTAGAGGCCACTAGCTCACAGATATTTCTGGGGAAGTATGTGGGAGAGGTCCTGCAGAAGACAGAACAGGCCCTAATACCTACAGGAAGAGTTAGCTATGATATGTAATGTCAATATAGATTTTCAACTCAACTTTAAAAATCAAACTTGATTTTTTTTCAGCCTTAATAAACTGATATTGATTGCCTACTATAGACAAAAGGTGAATTTTGCAAACCAAACACTTAATTCTCTTTCTGGCTGAAAGGTGTTTGACTGTATTTTTCTTTTCCCAAAAGGATGGTCCATATTTGCGAAACCATTGACTTTAGATGGCACAATTATCTTTGTCATCTGCTCTGTCAGGTTCAATATAAGCTTGTCTTAAGTGTCCCTCTTTGCCCCTGACATTTAAATACTTTTAATGGAGAGACTTCTGGAATCTCAGGATCACAGCTCTAGAGAGAGCCAAAGGTTATCTAGTCCAGTCCTCTTAAATTTACAGAAAAGGAAAGTGAGACCCAGGGATGTTAAAGGATTTGCCCAAGGTCACACAGGCATTAATCCTCTTGGGTGGGATTTAAACTCAGGTCCTTTAACTACAGAATCAGTGCTCTCTCCACTGTATCATGATTTCAGAATCCATTTTAGAATCAAGAAGTTCAGAGCTAGAAGGGACTCTAGCCCTCTTCAAACTTAATGCCTTCTGTTTATAGTTGACGAAACTAAGACTCAAGAGAGGATATAACTCACCTACAGACAAGTTGGTTGAATGTTAAAAAATGTGCCATCCACTTATGTGTTCAAGATTCTGGATGGTTTTGATCTTTATATGAATTAGATTATTTCCAAGATCCCTTCTATTCCTAAATCCATGGCCATAGAATCAGTGCTGCTCTAGGGAGGAAATCATCACCATGAACCTCATCAGATATTTTTCACCTGCTCCCATGCTGCAAGGCCTTGTGCTTGACAGCAGGGATGCAGATTAGTGACTGTGATAAGAAGACACATTTATAGTACTTTTATACAATAGGGTGCTTTCCTTTTATTTCACATACTAGCATACTTTATAGTGTTTAGAGTGCGTTAAAGTTTCCCAAACTCTCTCCTCACAACAACCCTGTGAAGTAGGGCATATATAATTATACTCCATTTCACAGAGGGGCAAAGTGAAGTTAGGGGACTTGCCTATGACCACATACCTTTAATAAATATGGGAGCCAAGATATAATAAATTGTTCAGGTTTCTTGTGACTCCAAGTCTGATGTTCTTTCCCTTATACCACATTGCCTTTCTTTCAGTCATGACTCTTACCCTCAAGAAATTTCTCATCTAATTGGGGAGACAAAACATATGCACATAAAGACAACTAATAAGGTAGCAGGAAAGAAACTAAGTATTTGATAAAATGTATGGTACAGACAATAAGAGTCTCAGAGGAGGCAGGACTGGATCCTTGAGGGCTGGAATGGTCCAGCATAGATTTGTGGAGAAAGAAGGATTTGAGCTAGGCCTGCTAGATGGTTAAGAATTAGGCAAACAGAAGATGATAAGTCATTCAGACCAAAGGAAATGAGGGTATTTTGGTTCTAATTTCAGACTCCTTTCTTTCTGAAACATAATCACTAATTGTTTTTTAGAGGCTAGAATGACAACCCATTTTCCATCAGGAAGATGCCCAAAGTGCCATCTCTTTTTATTCTCTACACAAGAATTACATCCATATGATCATAGAATTTAGTTCTGAGGTACCTTAGAGGCCATTTAATTCACCCCTTTCATTTTATAAACAAGGATATTGAGGACCATACTTCTTGGTCCCACAGCACAGACAAGACAGGCAGACTCTAATGGCTCACCTTCTCTGAAGCCATGGTACAGATTGTGCCAGTCAAGTGCTCACTTTCTTGTTTTCTTTGGCTTAGTCTCAGCTTTGTTAGTTTTTATACGATGGTGGCATAAGAGAAGTTTAGAAGACAAAAATAACCTTGGAATTATCTTGTGAATTCATGGTAATTACCATGCAATTACATGCTCAGTAACCACAATGGAATTCTAAAGTATTTACAGTTCACTTATATCTACAGATCGCTCTGGCTTCCGTGCCTTCATTTTTAAAGTGAGTGTGCTATGGGACAGTGCAGCTGAACTACACTGGCCTGGTGGCCATTGTGCTCTACATTGACATGTAGGAAGAGCTTGTTTTGTTTTAGTTCAAACTAATACTAGACTACCTTTATTACCCCTTTGATGACCCTGGGTGAGTGCTGAAGAGTCAGTCTATCCCTTTACAAGAGGTTGCTCATCTCCTATGTATCCTTGGAATTCCATTATAGCAAACACTTACTGATTGGAAGCCCCTAAATGACTTTATCTGAACAGCAAATAAGCCACAGAGGAAAAGGGTGTCCAATTTAGAAAATCACACTGTTATTCCCTGGCATGATACTAAATAGTTTCCTTTTTTCTTATAGTTAAAAAAAATCCATTGACTAGATGCCTTGTAGAACCAGCCAGAACTTGCACTCCACTGACACAACTTCTGAGAACCTAGGGTCATCTCCATGATCAAACACTGCCAGAGGAATTTAATAGAGGAATA